>NC_059264.1:2029082-2084082 GCF_017591435.1 Portunus trituberculatus | reverse complement strand
TGTCCCTTCTTCTTTCTCCTCTTCCCTTTCCCCACCATCAAATATACCCACTCACACCTTTCCCTTCCTTCACCTCTCCTAACACCACCTACACTGTTTCACCCCAGTCTCTCCCCCGTTCAGAGATGCAGCTGGGCGCCACGGGGGACATGACAGTGGTGGAGAGGCTGCAGTACCTTCTAGACACAGGACAGTTTGCAGATATTAATATTCGTGTCGGACAGGGGAATAATGCTGCTCTGTTTAAGGTGAGTGTGTGTGTGTGTGTGTGTGTGTGTGTGTGTGTGTGTGTGTGTTTTTGTGTAATTCTTTTTTTTTGTGTATGTTTGTGTGTGTGTTTTTTTTTCTCCTGTATCGTTTTTCATTATTTTCTGTGTCTTTTTTCCCCACATCACTCCTTCGTTATTTCTCTTTTTTTTTATTTCATTCTCCATCGTCACTTATCTTTGACTATTTTCTCTCTCTCTCTCTCTCTCTCTCTCTCTCTCTCTCTCTCTCTCTCTCTCTCACCGTCTTCTTCACCATTCCTTCACTATCACTTCCTCACTAACTCTTCACCATTTCCACATCACCATTCCTTCCTTCCTTCCCTCTTTTCCTCATTAACTCTCGCTCTTTCACCATTCCTTCCTTCTTTCCCTCACAATTCCACCACTTCACCACTACACCACGTCTCACCATCTCTCACCATTCTTTATCACTTCACCAGGCTCACCGTCTCCTGCTGGCCACTGCGAGTCAGCCCCTCTATCGCCTGGTGCAACAAGGCGTCCCCAGCCCAGGCACAGCTGACATGTTTACCCTCAGAATTACAGACATAAAACCTGCTGACTTTGAGAGCATCTTGAAGTAAGTGGGAGAGACGGAGGGTGTTTTGAGGAGCTGGGTTGGTTAGGGTGTCTTTGGGGTGTTTTGGTGGTGTTTGGTGGTGTTTTGGTGTTGTTAGTTAGGTTTGATGGAGGTGTTTTTTTTTTTAATCCCTTTCAGTACTGGGACGCATTTTTGCCATGAGTTTTGCGTGTGACTAGACGATTTGATTGATATTAGGAAGGGTCTATGGAGGGTAGGAGATTAATGGCCAGAGTGTGAAAAAGCGAAGACCTGTTACTTCCCTAACACACAAATGGACAGATAAAGTAAGGAAGTGAGAGTTAGTGATGTTAGGAGAGTGAGTAGGTTAGAAACGGTACTTTTCTAGAGCACAGATGGACGGAGAGAGTGAAGAAATGAGAGTTAATGGTGTAAGTGTAGTGGTGTAGTGTGTAGGCGAGGAACAGGACACAGGTACATAGAGAAGTAAAAGTTATCGTGAGTGTGTGTACCTTCCTAACACAGGTACAACACACAGGTACACAGCTAGATAGGGTAAGGAAGTGAAGTTATCGTGTGTGTACCTTCCTAACACACAGGTACAGCACACAGGTACACAGGTAGATAGAGTAGAGGAGTAAAAGTTATCGTGAGTGTGTGTGTACCTTCCTAACACACAGGTACAACACACAGGTACATCTACACGGACAGAGTGGAGTGTGAGAACATCAACGTGGCATTTGGTCTCCTCCGCGCCAGCAGGAAATGGGGACTAGCTGGCCTGGGCATCAAATCCTTAACTTACCTTGAAGAATTCGTCGACACCTTCACCCCAAGCACTGACGAGGCTAAGAACAACCTTTTTGACTTGCTGGCTTTATCTGAGGACACGCTGGCTGACCTTAATTCCAAGTGTTACCAGATCATTTTAAAACACGCAGAAGAGCTCATACCATGCCACGGGTACCTTAATCTCGACAAGGCGATGGTTGAGAAGGTCCTGTGTCACCCTAATCTCAAAATCGAGGACCAGCTTAAGCTTTTCGAGGCCATAAGAGACTGGGGGCTCCATTACCTTGAGCAGCAGAACCTTCCTCTCTCAGCCCTTGGTTCTGCTGTGGAAGAAATCATCAAGGTCGTGGATTTTGAGAAGATAACTGATGCTGACTTCCTCGGTACTGTGCTGACGTCAGAGTGTTTGGGCAAAGCTGAGGTCATTGCCTTCTTCATGACTCACGGTCTGGAGATCCCTCGTAAACTGGATTTCAACAATAATAAAGAGGTGAGGTGTTTGTGTGGATGTGTGTGTGTGTGTGTGTGTGTGTGTGTGTGTGTGTGTTCATCACGGTCGCCTGCTGGTCATCCAGCCAGTCTTCCCCATCACGGAGCAAGCTCAGAGCTCATAGACCGATCTTCGGGTAGGACTGAGACCACAACACACTCCACACACCGGGAAAGCGAGGCCACAACCCCTCCAGTTACATCCCCTACCTACTTGCTGCTACGTGAACACACCCTACAAATTAACAGCCGCGCCCATTTGCTTCGCCGCTTCCCGGGACTCGAACCCGGACCCTCTCGGTTGTGAGCCGAGTGTGCTAACCACTACACTACGCGGTGTGTGTGTGTGTGTGTGTGTGTGTGTGTGTGTGTGTGTGTAATCTCTTTCCCTTTCACACACACACACACACACACACACTCCAAGGAGTTTGAAGGTAGGTGATGTTGGTGGTGGTGGGGGTGAGTGTAAAGGGTGTGGTATAGACAAGTGGTGTACGTGGGTGTGGTGTTGGTCAGGGGGCGGGGCGCGTCTCCCTGTGGCGTCTGCATGTATCTACTACACCAGAGTGGCTTCTTTCCCTCCCTTCCCCTCCCTCGCTCTCCCTCCCTCGCTCTCCCTCCCTCCGTTTCTCCCCTCATTTTCTCTCCCCTCTCCCCTTTGCTCCCTAGTGTTTCAAAAGCGTTGTCTTATATCCTAAAAATCTCGAAAAACGTTTGAATTTTGTTAGGAAACGTTTGTAAATAAATAAATAAATGAATGGATCAATAAATAAATAAATGAATAAGTAAATAAAGCAAATAAATAAATAAAAAATAAGTCTTAGCTTGAAAATATATCAATATCTTTATCTCTCTTTAAAAATAAATAGATAAACAAACATGTCTTTATAAAGTAAGTATATTTTGAAATCTGGTTCCTTCCTCCTCCTCCTCCTCCTCCTCCTCCTCCTCCTCCTCCTCCTCCTCTCCTCCTCCTCCTCCTCCCTCTCCACACATAAATAACAATGATTTTAGCAACGTAAACAAATCCAAATAAAACCTTGTGTTGTCAAAATCTAACACAATCTTTAGACTTTCCGAGCAATCATTTAGGAAACGAAATAAATGAGATGAATCAAATAAATGAAATAAAAAAAAAACAGGCGAAAAAAAAAAATCATAGCACGTTTAAATAAGAAAAAAAAATAGAGAAATAAAGCAATAACAATAATATTTTTTTATAAACTATACATTTAGAGAACCAATGAGAATCTGTTTGTCTGTCTGTCTGTCTGTCTGTCTGTCTGTCTGTCTGTATTGGCTAACCTCCCCTTCCACTTCGCTTGAAACGGCAACCAGCAAACAAGACAATAAATAGTGTAGATAAGTAAGTAATGGTAATAATAATAGTGATAATAGTAACAAGTATTAATTATTAGCGTGACCTATTTTGTAAGTATATTATCCCTTTCAAGTAAGAGATTGTTAGGCTGTGGTCATTTTCATCTTAGTACTGTTGTAATTGTAGTTAGCCCCTTTGGTTAGCTCTCTCTCTCTCTCTCTCTCTCTCTCTCTCTCTCTCTCTCTCTCTCTCTCTCTCTCTCTCTCTCTCTCTCTCTCTCTCTCTCTCTCTCTCTCTCTCTCTCTAGTGTTAGTGTTAATCAGAATATCATAATGACTGATATTTTTCTTCCTCAGTAAAAGTAAACATTTTTGTGTATTGATCCTCCTCCTCCTCCTCCTCCTCCTCCTCCTCCTCCTCCTCCTCCTCCTCCTCCTCTTCCTCCTCCTCCTCCATGATTTTGATGACAATTATGGATGATAAACTAAATTATTTTTTTCCTTCTCTTCCTGTTTTTGTTTTCCTTCCCTTTTTTCCTTCCTTCCTTCCTTCCTTCCTTTCTTTTTTTTCTCTTCCCTCCAATTCCATCCATCTTTCCCTCCCTCACCCCCCCAATCTCTCTCTCTCTCTCTCTCTGTTTCCCTCTTTTACCCCTCTCCTTTCTCCCCTTTTCCTCTTTCCCTTCTCCCCTCTCTTTTTCCTTTCACCCTCTCTCTTCCTTCCTCTATCCCTTCTCCTCTCCTTTTTTTCCCTTTTCTTCTTCCACCTTTTTCCCTCTTCACTGTTTCATCTTGTACCTCCTTCTTTCCCTCCTCTCTCTCCCTTCTTATTTTCCTTTTTATCCTTCTCTTCACCTTCCTTCGTCGCTCCTCTCTCCTCTCCCCTCACCTTCTCCCCTTCTGGTCACCCTTTCCACCCTTTTAGCTTCCTTTTTGGCTTACTTTTTGCGCCACAAGCGGAAAGACAAAGGGAGGAACCGCCAAGGGAGCAGGTCGGATCTCCAAGCGCTCTTCCATCTCCTCCTCCTCCTCCTCTCCCTCCTCCCTCGCCCCTGTCAGTGAGGGATTGAACAGTGTACGTACTTGTGTGTGTGTGTGTGTGTGTGTGTGTGTGTGTGGGTGTGGTTTGTGTTTTCTCTCTCTTTCTTTTTTTTTCTCTCTCTCTCTCTCTCTCTCTCTCTCTCTCTCTCTCTCTCTCTCTCTCTCTCTCTCTCTCTCTCTCTCTCTCTCTCTCTCTCTCTCTCTCTCTCTCTCTCTCTCTCTCTCTCTCTCTCTCTCTCTCTCTCTCTCTCTCTCTCTCTCTCTCTCTCTCTCTCTCTCTCTCTCTCTCTCTCTCTCTCTCTCTCTCTCTCTCTCTCTCTCTCTCTCTCTCTCTACTCACTAATATCTGAGCTTATGTGTGTGTGTGTGTGTGTGAAAAGGAGTTTGCTTTTTTCTTTTTTTTGTGTGTGTTTCTCTCTACTAATATTCTGTCGTTTCTTATTGTGTTTCTTTCTTCTACTTAACCTTCCTTCTCTCTCTCTCTCTCTCTCTCTCTCTCTCTCTCTCTCTCTCTCTCTCTCTCTCTCTCTCTCTCTCTCTCTCTCTTCCTTCCTTTTTCCTTTCCTTTCATCTTTGCTATTACATTCTCTATCTCCTTTACTCCCTTCCTTCCGTTCCTGTCTTCCTTCTTTCCTTCCTTCACTTTTATCATTACTCAAATTCTCTTTCCTTTTTTCTCTCCTTCCTTACTTCCTTTACATTATTCTCTTTCTCCTCCCTTTTTCCCTTCCTTCCTTTTAACTTTTCTATTACATTATCTTCTTCCTTCCTTCTTTCCGTCCATTCCTTTTATCTTTCCTATATATCATGTCTTCCTCATTTTCTTCCCCCTCCCTTCCTTCTCTCTCTCTCTCTCTCTCTCTCTCTCTGTGTTTCTCTCGGCAGCTGGTGTGTGTTTCCTCTCGTCAGTGTTCCTGTGTGTGTCCTGCCAGCTTTCTTAAGACCACCTGTTGTCCTCCTCCTCTCCCCACAGATCTGCTCCCTCACCCAGAACGGGGCTGTTATGGAGTTTAACAAGGTGTGTCGGTTCAAGAAGGGATACAGGTGTCAGCCCAATGAGGTGAGTGCAAGGGAGGGGTCATACACACACACACACACACGTATACACACGCACATACACACACATGTCTCAATTTTGGGGTAATGTTATTGGTAGCTCTTTTTTTTTTTTTTTACAGTGAGGTAGGTGTAGGGAAGGGGTCACACACACACACACACACACACACACACACACACACACACACACACACACACACATCTAATTTTTTTGGGGCTAATTTTATAAGTAAAGCTTTTTCTTTTCTTTCTTTCTCTTCTTTCTTTTTTCTTTTTATTTCTTTTGCATCTTCAGTTTGTCTTTCTTTGTACAGCCTTTTCTTGTTTTCATTGTGAGTCGTGCTTATATATATAACACACACACACACACACACACACACACACACACACACACACACACACACACACACACACACACACACACACACTCCTGTTGATATTGTAGAAACCTTGTTAATTTGTCACTTGAACCTAAAAACATCCTTAAAGACTCATATAATTTTACTGTTTCTATTTTCCAAGGCCACATAAATGACTGGCCGGGTTCTTGAGACTGTTTTTGCTATTAGGAATGTAGAAATCTTGTTATTCTGCCACTGGAACCTTAAGAATACCATTAAAAACCCGTGTCACTTCACCGCGACTGTTTTCAAAGGCCACAGGGGTAACTAACCGGGTTCATAAGTTTCTCCTGCTAGTAATGTATGTAGAAATCGTGTTAATCTGTCACTACAACCGTAAAAACACCTTTAAAAACCCCTGTCACTTCAACTAGAGCCTTCAGAAAGTAGTGAAGGTCCAGTGTAGAAGTGTCATGTTTCTCCCACACACAAACCTTCTACCTTCCATCCACACTCCTTCCACTCCTCTTCCACTACCCCTCCACGCCTCACCCACGCCTCCACTACCCTTCCACACCCACTCCACTCCTTCTCCACATCCGTTACACTCTTCTTTCACGCCTCACCACGCTTTTCCATGCCTCCTCACGCCTTTCCACGCCTCCCCACGCCTTCCCACGCATCCCAACCCCTTCCCACACCCCCTCACGCCTCAACCACGCCTCCTCACGCTTTCCCACACCTTTTCATGCCTCCCCACGCCTTCCCCACGCCATCCACGTCTCACCACGCCTCATCCACGCCTCCTCACGCCTCTCCTACCCATCCACACCTACCTACACCTCACCCACGCCTTCCCACACCCCCCAACACCTCCTCACACCTCACCCACATACCCCTCACCTGCAATACGACTTTCCACGACTTCCACGCCTTCCCACGCCTTCCCACGCCTCACCCACGCCTCCTCCCGCAGATCTACATGCAACACGAGCTGAGGTTCCGCGTGGACAAGAATGTGAAGCTCCTGGGAGTGAGTTTTGGTTTCTTGTTCACCCCGACAGACATGGGACTCAATATTCACTGTCAAGGTCCGTGGGAGACAAGACAGTGGACCGACATTATTCAGGTAAGTGGTGGTGGTGGTGGTGTGTGGTCTGTGGTGGTCTGTGGTGGTGTGTGGTGGTGTGTGGTGTGTGGTGTGTGTGTGGTGGTGTGTGGTGTGTGGTGTGTGGTGGTGTGTGGTGTGTGGTGTGTTGTGGTGTGTGGTGTGGTGTGTGTTTTGTATTCTCTGTTTTTCTTCTTTGTTTTTATTCATTCATTTACATATTTTATCTAGCAGTAGTAGTAGTAGTAGTAGTAGTAGTAGTAGTAGTAGTAGTAGTAGTAGTAGTAGTAGTAGTACGAGTAGTAGTAGCAATTAGTAATAGTACTGTTATAACACTAATAGGAACAAAAAAATTATCAATCTCCTCCTCCCCTCCTCCTCCTCCTCCTCCTCCTCCTCCTCCTCCTTCTCCTCCTCCTCCCAACAGTCGTATGTGCGTGTGTCGGGCGAGAAGCAGGAGACAGCTGACGTGCGCCTCATGTTCCTGCACCCCGTCAGGATAGAAGCCAACCAGAGCTACAAGGTGAGGGGGAGGTGGCGGTGGTGGTGGTGGTGGTAGTGGGAAGAAATGTGGTTAATTAGAGCTCAGGTGTATTTTGTGATATATCAGGGGATTTAAAAGAGCAGGTGTGTGTGTGTGTGTGTGTGTGTGTGTGTGTGTGTGTGTGTGTGTGTGGTGGTGTGGTGTGTGATGGCGGCGGTGTGTCCGGCAGGTTGTGGTGAAGATGGTGCGGATGAGTCACGGCAGCAATGAGGTGGAGCTGTGGGGCGGCACGGGCGGCGTGCGATGCGTGGAGACGGAGGACGCTGAGTTCCACTTCATCAAGGCGGCGGTGGACCCTGACAAGCCCGTGGAGGAGTCTGACGGGGACACCGCCGCGAGCGTCATCACGGCGCTGCTCTACCGCCTCGACACCGACGAGCCCGACCCAGACCCCGCCCCCGTCAGGCGCCGCCGTCCCGTGCAGGCCGAGGAGGAGGCCGTCCCCGTGGAGACCTCCAACCCCTGGCGCACCCGCTCCCGCCCAGACTCCCTCAGGCTGCCAGACACACCCTACGCTAGGAAACGCTCCCCCGCCACGGACGACGTCAAGTCCATCGAGGCGCCGCCCCCCGCCAGGAGGAGGGAGCGACCGCCAACTGAGGAGTACGTGCCCTCTACCTTCTCCACCAACCGCTGGAGGATAAGACCCAAGGAGGAGAAGGAGGAGAAGCCCTCCAGTGACGACTACCTCCCCAGCACCTTCTCCACCAACCGCTGGGCCAGGCCGCGCCCCAAGGAGGACGCCGCCGATACCGCCAAGACGCCCACTGACCGCACCAACCCCTCCAGTGACGACTACCGCCCCTCCTCCTTCTCCACCAACCGCTGGCAGCGCACCCGCCTCAAGGACGACGCCGCCGACACCACCAAGGCGCACACCGAGAGGAAGACCTCCGCGCCCGAGGACTACCGCCCCTCCAGCTTCTCCACCAACCGCTGGGCGCGCCCCGGCGAGGACAAGGCAGAGAGGAAGACCTCCGCCCCGGAGCAGTCCACCTCCTCCTTGTCCACCTTCACCTCACCTTCATCCTCCTCCTCCTTCACGTCTCCATCCACCTCCACCTCCTTTTCCTCCTCCTCCTTCTCCACCCCTTCCTTCTCCTCAGCATCCTCCTCCTCTCCTGCTACTGCCACCACCACCACCACCGCCACCACGTCCTCCTCCACCTCCAGCGGCCGCTGGCGGAGCAGGCCCAAGGAGGAAGACTCCACGACCACAGACACATCCCGCAGGACCTCCACTGAGGAGAACAAGTGGAGGACGCGGCCCAAGGACGACACCAAGGACACGCCCTTCGGTGTGCGCGTGCGCCCCACCAGGAAGGTGGAGGAGGCGCCCTCCATCCACCCCTTCGCGCGGCGTCGCGAGTCTCGAGACACAAAGTCTGAGATTCCCTTCTACCTGCGCAAGACTGAGGACCCCAAGCCCTCCACCACCACCTCCACCTCCACCTCCCTGGGCAGGAACAGGTGGGGGGCCTCCAGCTCCTCCTCCTCCTCCTCCACCCCTGCCTCTTCCTCGCTTTCCTCCTCCTCCTCCTCCACCTCCACGTCCGCCTCCTCCAGCAAGCCGTCCGGGGAGACAACCTTCCACAGCAGGTTCCTGCGCTCCAGCGGCGCCTCCTCCTCGCCATACACGTCCTCGCGCTTCGGCTCAGTGCGGGAGTCTTCCCTTACCCGCTCCTCCCTGCCACGCTCCACCGCTGGCTCCTACCTCAGCAGGTACGGCTCACCTGCTGACTCTTCCTCTAGCAGGGCCGCCGCCACCACTACTAGCAGCAGCAGCAGCAGCAGCAGCAGGGCTGGCGGCGAGGAGGGGCGCGCCTCCTCCCCGGCCGCCGCCCGGAAGAGCCTCCGCTACGGCACCGCCGCTACCAGCTCGGGCAGCAACCTGCTGGCGCTCAGCTCCAGCTCCTTCGGCCTGACCGGCGGCAGCGGCAGTGCCCGCGCCACGCCGCGCCGCGACGCTGCCACACCCACAGGTAGTAGGACCGCAGACAGGTACAGTGGCACCACCACCTCCACCACCAGGTACGGTAGCAGCGGTACAACGCCGGGTAGTACTAGCGCAAGCAGGTACGGCAGCAGCAGCAGCAGCAGTAGGTACGGCAGCGCGGGCAGCGGCAGCAGCCTGTACGGCGGCACGAGTGGCGTGGGCACCTCCAGCAGGTACGGCGGGGCGAGCTCCTCCCTCAGTAACCTGCCGCCCACGCCCTCGGCCACCGCCAGCAGGTACTCGTCCAGGGGCACCACAGACACGCTGGGAGGCGCGGGACGGTACACCAGCAGCGGGGCCTCTTCCGGTACCAGCAGGTACACGGGAGACGCCTCCAGGGCCAGCGGTATGTCGCCCTACACCAGTACCTCCTCGGGGGGCTCGGGGCAGGCCAGCAGGTACGGCCTGTCCGCTTCCTCCAGGTACTCCAGGTAGACCCGCCCCGAGGCAGGCCGCGAGGCAGTGACTCTCGCCGTGCCCCAGGTTAACACGTGTCTGCACAGGGCCCGGTGCCGTGCAGACCCGGGGCTGAGGGCGCGGCAGGACGGGGGTTGGGTGGGAGGCAGTGTTGGTTGTTGTCGGCACGGCAGACACAGTGAAGGGTGTTGCCACAGCCACAGCACACAACACAGCCTTGTATTGGTTTGTCTGTAGTGACTCAGCACCTAGCCACCAGTAAATGAGCACTTAGGCTCCAAGCACCCTAGTCTCCAGTAGTGCCGGTGCTGAGACTCTCCAGCACCGTGGTGAGCTGAGCTAGGAAGGTGACTCTCTTGATTGGTAACAGTGCATATGTAGTCCCTCACCTCAGCTGATTATTATCCCAGTATTACACAGGCAGGTAGCTGTAGACCCTGTGTGTGTGTGTGTGTGTGTGTGTGTGTGTGTGTGTGTGTGTGTGTGTGTGTGTGTGTGTGTGTTGCAAGGTAAACTCTCAACAGCTGACGCATAAACACCTGCACATCTACACTACTGGAGTTTTATTTACCTGTGTGTGTGTGTGTGTGTGTGTGTGTGTGTGTGTGTGTGTGTGTGTGTGTGTGTGTGCGCGTTACTTAACCTCATTTTCTTTTATCAATTATTTTTTGCCACTGTTGCATAATATTGTGTTTTGTAGCCTTTCATTTTCTTCCCTGTTTTAAAATTAACATGTTTTCTTTACAGGACATTCCCTATTCATCTATATATTCTTTATTTTGATTTGTGTTGTTGATTTATATTCTTTTACATTCATTTTACTTTGACATTCCACAAGTCACTAATTACAATCTCACTTTAACCTTCCTGTCTATTTTTACCATTTTATTTTTTATTTTTAACGCATTCTCATGTTTATTAATTGTCTTTTCCCTCCACAGCAAACTTTATAATTAGTGTTTAATAATATGTGTGTGTGTGTGTGTGTGTGTGTGTGTGTGTGTGTGTGTGTGTGTGTGTGTGTGTGTGTGTGTGTGTGTGTGTGTGCATTTATTATCTTTACAACTTATGCAAATTTTTTCTCACATTTTTTCTGCATTTGATGTTTATTCACTAATTTATTGATTGACTTGTTCATTTATTTATCCATTTTTGTCTTTTTATTTCTTATTTCTATTTGATTTGTTTTTTGTTTTTTTCCATCCCTTTTAATGTATTTGATTTTATATTCCTTTCTCTTTCATCAAAATGTGCTAAAGCTTTATTAACACATTTCTAAATCAACAACAGTACAAAAGCAATAAATATAACTCTCTAATGGTCTAAAATCTTAATGCTTTCAGTAATTCTAAGTTATTTTTTACCTCATTGATATCTAAACTTTTATTTTTTCCTTTGATTACAACGCGCATAAGCTTCATTAACAGTACAAAAGGAAAGTAACTCTAAAATGTTTTAATGTTTTCCTCAGTGTGACCCAAAAAGGCAGGACACAAATGGTAGTGGTACAGTTAACACATAGACAATTACAGCCACTCCATTGTCTTCTCGTAAAACACATTGAAATTTGAACGACTCACTGGAAATACTACGTCAAAATCAATAAAGAAACATAGATATTTTCATGTCCACGCTTTTTGGCTCACCCTGTACCACTTCATCCCACCGCTGCCACCAGTTATGTTCACGGCAGCGTCTAAAAGAAAAAAAAATCTTAAAATCCCAGACTAACATTTTTTTTCTCTCCTTATTTTTGCAGATATAGATAAGAAAGAGAAGCAAAGGACGGCCAGGTGTGTGACTTGTGGCCCACACCTGAGCCACACCTGCCTAACCAAGTAACCAAGTAATCAATTAAATCACATCTTCCTTATCTAGTCTTATTGAAATCGTAACAGCAAATGAAGGACTATATTCTGATTCACTTTTGCTCCGCGCCTTCCATTGCATTTAAAGGGCCCTAGTTGAAATGACGGGTTTTTAATGGTGTTTCTACGGTTCTACAGGCAGATTAACAAGGTTCCTACAATATTAACAGCAAAAATACTCCTGAGACTTTTCCTAGTCGTCTCTTTAGCCTTGAAAAAATAGTCGTGGTGAAGTTGCAGGATTTTCAAGTGTGTTTTTACGTTTCTAGTGAAAGATGAACACTGTTTCTGCATTATTAAAGGGAGAAACACTCTTCAGAACCCGACTAGTCATTTGATTGGCCTTGGAAGATAGTTGTGGTGAGAGAGCAGAGCGTTTCAGAATACGGACTAAAACTTTGTCTCGACCATAACAGTAGCACTAATGGAACACAAATACACACACGCAGATAGTTATTATTATTATCATTATCATCATTATTATTGTTATTATTATTATTATTATTATTATTATTATTATTATTATTATTATTATTATTATTATAGCTATTATTATTTATTTATCTATTTTTATCGTGTCTATGTTAATTATCAAGGTTATATTTTCCATTTTCCTTTGATTAGTTCATTTTGTTAGTTTTATTTATGCATTATTTGTTTAGTTTGTTCCTTATTTTGTTTCTTTCATTGGTCTCATTCCTGCTTTGAGGTCAGTGTTAAGTAATGCATTACTAACCCCTTCAGTACCAGGATGTGTTTCCATATTCATTCTGGTGACTATTTGGTGATTTTATACAGCTTCACAAACTCATGTCGGGGATTGAAATGGTGAAGACTGTGGCCATTAATGTTCTGACCTCCATAGACCCTTCCTAATGTCAATAAAATGGTCCAATTGTGCACAAATCTCAAGATGTGTCACAGTACGAAAGGGATAATTTTATACAGCTTCAGAAACTTATGAGGGTATTAAAGTAGAAGACTGGACCATTAATCTGTTAACCTCCATTGACCCTTCCTAATGTCAATAAAATGGTCTAATCACACCCAAACTCCACGTAAAAATGCATCCCAGTATTGAAGGGATTAAAATTGTGAAGACTGTGGCCATTAATCTGTTAACCTCCATTGACCCTTCCTAATGTCAATAAAATGGTCTAATTACATCCAAAACTCAAGGTAAAAATTCTTGGTTACTATTAAGTAATTCTATACGGTTTTAGAAACTTGTGAAGGCTGTGGCCATTAGTCTTCTGACCTCCATTAACTCCTCCTAATGTCATAGAATCGTCAAATCACATCCAAAGCTCGAGGTAGAAATGCGTCCCAGTACTGAAGGGTTTGCTTATTGCACTGACGATATCCATTGCTTTCCTTAGTCTTTCATCATTACTTCCTTTGTTCTACTTCTTAATTATCATTGTTGTCTTTTATTTCGTGACGTATAAACTTTTATTTCTTCGAGTCAATACACTGAGATTGATTTTATTTTCCTTTTTTTTTCCTTTGATCTTTTTTTTTTTCTTTTTTCCGTGATTCCTTTTTCTTACCTTCGTTAATTTTCCTTGTTGTTCTTATTCTATCTTCCCCCTTTTCATTTTCCTTTCCTCTTATTTTCCCTATTATTCTTTTTATCTCTTCTATTCGTCTGTTTCAATAATCCTGTGTAAGTTTATTATTATTTCACTATTTTTCTGATTTATATTCACGTAAGCATTAATTTGTTTGCCTTTATTATTGTCATCATTACCATTAACAGAGAGAGAGAGAGAGAGAGAGAGTGTGTGTGTGTGTGTGTGTGTGTTCCATTTCTCCATGTCACACCTCGCCAGAAAAGGACGGGAAGAAGAAACGAAAGAAGAACAAAAGAAAAATAATAAGAGAAAAATAAATAAAAGTAGAGAGAGAAGAATAAGAAAATGAAACTAAAAATAAAGACGAAAACAAAGACTTTAAATAGAAGAAAGAAAAGAAAAACAGATTAAAATGAAAAGAATGAAAATAGGAGGAGGAAGAAGGAGGAGGAGGAGGAGGAGGAGGAGGAGGAGGAGGAGGAGCTGGTAAAGGTGTTTTTTTTATGAATCTGGATGAAGTTAAGAAAATATGATGTAAGTTATTAAGATTTTTATTGATGTTTTTTTAATGAATTCTAGTGAAATTAATAGGTTTGGTGGTAATTGTAAAGGTTGTCAAGTTTTTTTTCCTACGATGCTGGTAACCCTTTAACTAACTAGAATGAGGTAAAAGGTTAGTATAGTAATTTTTCAAGCTTTCATTTGATCATATATGTACACTGGGAATTGAGAAGGCTGGACAAATGCAAAAAAAAAAAAAAAAAAAAAAAAGAGAGAGACAGATAGCTGAGATGAAGAAAAGTAGAGAGTGTTACATCGCAGGTACCAAGGTGAAGTGTTGCCAAGGTAAGGTAGAGAGAGAGAGAGAGAGAGAGAGAGAGAGAGAGAGAGAGAGAGAGAGAGAGAGAGTAACTTGGCATCCTTAAAATCAAGACCTTTTTTTTTCTTATTTTTCTTATTTCTACCATGTGGGCTTTTCACGGGAATTTCTGGGCTAAAGGGGATACTTTTTGGGTTACCTTCTACCTCAAAGCCCACCCGCTAGGAAACACCTTACCCCGAGTGAGGAAGCCCAACCTACACTCGGACCGTGGACAGGATTAGAACCTTCTGGGACCGGTGTACTGTTCACTCTCTTGGATGGCAAACCGAGACGTGACAATAGCTATGAAATTAGATAGAATAAGTTAGATAGAGAGATAGATAGATAGATACAAAGATAAATCGATAGATAAGATAAAAAAAAAGATAGATACTAAAATAGATAGAATAAGATGAATAAAGAAAGAGAGATATTAAAATGTATCTCTTTAACCGATAAATTTCCGTGAAAAAAAGAAAAAAAATACTCAAGTGGTGTAGATAGATGGAGAGATAAGAGAGATAGATAAATGAGGTAAGATAGATAAATATATAAATAGATAAATAAAAAGAAAAAGATAGATAAATAAGGTGAAATAAAGAAAGAAATAGATAAATAAGGAAATTAAGATAGATAGATAGATAGATAGATAGAAAGGTAAATAAGGTAGGATAAATAAATAAATAAATAAATAAATAAATAAATAGATAGAGAGATAGATGAATAAGATAAGATGAATGAAAGCTAGAGAAACAGGTAAATTGAGATAGATTGATAGATAGATAGATATGGAGATAGATAGGTAAATAGATCCTCTTTTTTATTTCATTTTCTTTAAAGTCTGGATCCTCAATTGACCTTTTTCTTCTCAATTGACCTTTTTCTTCTTTTTCTTCTCAAATGACCTTTTCTTTTCAATTGACCTTTTCTTCTCAATTGACCTTTTTTTGTTGCATCATGGTCAGTGTCCATCTTACAAATATGTCACTGCGTGCCTTACCCCCACAAAAAAAAAATAGATAAATAAATGAAATGAATAAATAAACAATAAATAAAAAAAGAAACAGAGATAGAAAGGAAAAGAATATTCTTGCCATCAATATTCTAGCTGTCTTTTTAATACAAGAAGATCCGCCACGTGTCATTGCTAACCCCCTCTGTGCCATGACGCGTTTCTATATTCCTTCTGGTGACTATTTGGTGATTCTATACAGCTTCAGAAACTCGTGTGGGGGATTAAAATGGTGAGGACTGTGGCCATTAATCTTCTGACCTCCAAAGACCCTTCCTAATGCAAATAAAATGGTCTAATCGTACATAAATCTCAAGGTAAAAATGTGTCCCAGTACTGATGGGGTTAAAAGGATCAGGGTTTGTGAGGCAGAGAGGCGCTGATCCCTTGCATAACAGCCTTCAGTGGGTCAGCATGTCTTTTACCGGTGGTGGTGGTGGTGGTGGTGGTGGTGGTGAGGGTTCAAGAATTTGCATCGTTTTCACTGTCAATATCGCTAATTCTGAGGACATCGTGGAAGTGTGTGTGTGTGTGTGTGTGTGTGTGTGTGTGTGTGTGTGTGTGTGTGTGTGTGTGTGTGTGTGTGTGTGTGTGTGTGTGTGTGTGTGTGTGTGTGTGTGTGTGTGTGTGTGTGTGTGTGTGTGTGTGTGTGTAATTCACCACGGTCGCCCGCTGGTCACCCAGCCAGTTTTCCCCATTACGGAGCGAGCTCAGAGCTTGTAGTGACCGATCTTCGGGTAGGACTGAGACCACAACACACTCCACACACCGGGACAGCGAGGCCACAACCCCTCCAGTTACATCCCGTACCTATTTACTGCTAGGTGAACACACCCCACACATTAAGAGCCGCGCCCATTTGCCTCACTGCCCCCGGGACTCGAACCCGGAACCACTCGATTGTGAGTCGAGCGTGCTTATAACCACTACACTATGCGGTGTGTGTGTGTGTGTGTGTGTGTGTGTGTGTGTGTGTGTGTGTAATGATTTTTTAACGATGCCTATTTTCTATTGAGACACCACCACCACCACCATCATCACCACCAAAACCACCACCACCACCACCACCACCTCTCACTGCGTGGCCGCGGGGGGTAATGTAGTGCACGGTGTATTACTGTATTGCTGCCCACTATAAGCCAGTGATGGATGGCCGCCGCTGCTTGTCCACTCCGCCCCCTAGCCTGGCCTTGAGTCACACAGGGCGGGGCGGGGCGGGGTGACAACTCTGCAAACACTTAGAGCCTGGCCTGACGCCTGGCCTGGCCGCGTCAATACACCGCTGGAATATTCCTGACGCCTGGGTGAGTGCGGCTCGTGTTTGCCATTGTGGTGAGCGGCGCTTCCATGAATGTGTGATGTCTGCCTCATTGCTCCGTCACGGTGGATGTGGCGGGACTGAGAGGCAGCAGGGGTAAGAGGCGTGGCAGAGGCGTGGCAGCGAGGGTGGAGAGCTGAAGGGCGCGGCGTGTAGGGTGCAGGCAGCATGGCGAGCATGACGGGCATGGGCGAGGTGATGGAGCTGAAGTGGCTGCAGGTGATAGGGTTGTGTCCCTACGTGGTGGTGTCCCCTGAGGGCGCGTGCCGGGTGGGGTGGGTGCCCGCTGTGTGGTGCGCGGTGCGCCTGGTGGTGGTGGTGGCGATACAGGTGGCCATACTGGCGGTGCCGGAGACTGGCGGCTGGGAGTCAGAGAAAAGCATCGCCACCAAATTGAGCATGTTGGCACTGAGGAGCGGCTCCCAGACTGCCTTCACCCTGGCCAGCGTGGTGGTGCTGGCATGCAGTCCCCGCCTGCCGCGCCTCGTGCAGGAGCTCACCGCCCTGAGGAGGATGGCGGCCACTCTCTCCCCGCCGCCGCCGCTGCGCCACAACGTCTTCACGCAGAGCTTCATGTGGGCCAACGCCGTGTACTTCCTGTTCTGCCTGTCGACGTTCAGCGCATCCTTCCTGCGGGGCGTGGCTGGCGACGGGTGGTGGCTCACGCCGCTGCTGGACATCGTGTTCTGGGTGCTGAGCTTCGCCTCGCTGCCCGGCGTGGTGCTGCTGCTCACCGGCACCTTCTTGGAGCTGCAAGCCGCCACCCGCGCCGTGCTGCCCCCGCGCTGGGAGGAACTGGTGAGTGAGGTGCGGGCAGAGAGCACGCAGTCCCTGCTTTGGAGTGCCGCAACGCCCCTCAAGAGCCCCACTCTGCCACTCTTCCTGCGCCGCGCCCATGTAACGCTGGTGCAGGCGGAGGAGGTGCTGGCGTGCCTGATACAGTACCTGGGCAGCGTGTTGCTGCTGTGGCTGGCCTGCGGCACGCCCTTCTTCACCTTCTCCGTGTACCTGCTTCTGGTGCAGCTCAAAGAGGCCAAGGTAGACTACAACTTCACCCTGACGGTGCTCATCCTCACCACGCTCCTGGCGATCAACATGGCGGTGGAGCATCTCATGAAGGAGGTGAGGCGGCGCGGCTCCCCGCCACTCCTTCAGGCCGCGCTGGGGGAGCTGGGGAGGGTGATGACACCAATGATGACATACTGTGGTGAGGAGGAAGTGGGTACAGGGCACTCATTGAGAGGGGGTAGTGGGGGGCTCGTGACAGTACTGGTGGTGATGGTAATGGTGGTGACTTGTTGCAGCGTCACTGGTGTGCTGGTGTGTTCCGGCGGCTGGTGTTGCATCCCGAGGTGGCGGCCGTGCCTGCGGTGAGTGGCGCAGCGCGGGGCTTGGCTCACCTGTGCTCTCTTCACAATAAGTTTCCCTTGGCCAGGATCTTCACACGGGAACAGCTTTTGATTACAGCAGACACAGCGAATATAACAAAGGAGACAGTACCATTCTCAGAGTCACAAATCAGAATAGAACAAGAAATAACAAGTCAAAGTTTGATTAAATTAGATGAAAAAATATTACAAAAAGGAAGTGTGTGCGTGTGCGTGTATGTGTGTGTGTGTGTGTGTGTGTGTGTGTGTGTGTGTGTGTGTGTGTGTGTGTGTGTGTGTGTTAGTAAGTTAGTTTGTCACCTGCGCCGTGTTACCTGCAGGCGGGGAAGGTGGTCGAGGCGCTGGACCGTTCCCTACAGGTGCGCATTACTCTCCTATTCAACCTCGGGGGCGGATGTATTACTGCAGTAAGTCCCGTGTGTGTGTGTGTGTGTGTGTGTGTGTGTGTGTGTGTGTGTGTGTGTGTGTGTGTGTGTGTGTGTGTGTGTGTACTCATGACTTTTAGAGACTATATTCTTATTTGTCTTTTATTTAATGCTTATATTTTTTGTGGTCAATGAAATCTTATCTAGCTAACTGTCTATCTATCTATTTTTCATCTATTTATCTATCTATTTATCTATTTTTCTATCTATTCATCTATCCATTTGTGTGTTTGTGTGTGCGTGTGTGTGTGTGGGAGAGGAGTGATGTCAAGGCTTCCATCTCTGTCTTCAACTCACGTCATCACCTCATCTTCCTCTTACTACTCTTTCTATCTCACAGCCCACACTTCACACATTATAACCCTTCTCACTTCACTCACGCATTCATTGTTACAAGCTGCACCAATCATAAATCTGCTACTTCATTCATTGTAACCTTATTTTCATTCTTTCATTACACACTTCACACATTACAACTCTCCCTCTCGCTTCTTTCACTCTGTTACAAGTTACGCCAATCATAACTCTTCTATACTTCATTCATTCATTCATTCATTCATTCATTCTTTTACGTATATTGTGATTTCTTTTCTTCATTATTCACTACACACATTGGCATTATAATTCCTCCTCTCACTTCATTTTATTACAAGTTTCTCTTTTTCTTATATTTCATTCATTCTTTCCTTCTCTTACCTACGCACATTGTATTTTTTTTTCATTTCTTCATTATTCACTATTATAACTCCCCCTCTGTCACTTCATTCATTCTATTACTACATTCTTTCCCTCTCCTGCGCATACTGTAACTTTTATTTTTCATTCCTTCATTATCCAATATTGTAACTTCCTCTCTGTCAGTTCATTCATTCTATTACTGCATTTATTCCCTCTCTTACGCATATTGTAACTGTTTTTTCATTCCTTCATTATTCACTATTATAACCTCCACCCCCCCTCTCTCTCTCTGTCACTTCATTCATTCTATTACTACATTCTTTCCCTCTCCTGTGCATATTGTAACTTTCTCTTCACTTCTCCAGCCCTGTAGCGAGTCACGTCACGGCCTCACCAGCACGCCACACAGCTTCCTCTCCTGTTCCTTCTCTTCTCCAGGTGTGCAGTCTGGTCCTGTCTTACCTGGTTATCGCTCTTCAGTTCTCCACTACCGCTGAGTCTTGTGGGTAGTGAGCCATTGTCACCTGATGTAGCGAGGAAGATCAGTGAATATTGAAATGTGGAAGAAGAAAGTCAGAGGAAGAATTTAATTTAATAGACAGAGCAGAATTAAAAGATAAGAAATAATATCAAGAAAGCTCCAATTCAAAGGCCAAGCTTCCCGATTTACGCCTGACCTGACCTGATAGAAATTTGGTGTTTAATGAAGTAAGGAAGGCAACGAGTCAGTGTTACCAGATGCAGCGACGAAGTTCTCAACTGTCCATTTTTGCTTGTGTATATATAAGATTCTACTTAAATGTGAGGGTTTTTTTGCCTTGCGTGTGTGTGTGTGTGTGTGTGTGTGTGTGTGTGTGTGTGTGTGTGTGTGTGTGTGTGTGTGTGTGTGTGTGTGTGTGTGTGTGTGTGTGTGTGTGTGTGTGTGTGTGTGTGTGTGTGTGTGTGTGTGTGTGTGTGTGTGTTTGCAGGATTGAGTCAAGCTGGTAATGGCTTGTCTTTTTAAAGTTAATGTGTCATGTTTATCTTTGAAGTGTTTCATTTAATTTCTTTTTTCCTCTTTCCTAATGGAAGTTCTCAAAAGATATACTCCCACACTTTATTGAGTTAGCGGCGGTCACTGCATAGCACCAACACAGTGTACAGTGTACAGTGTACAGTGGGCACAGTGGCCACTCTTGCCTACAACTCACACAGGATGCCGTGTCTTATTTGCTGGAAATATTTTTGAATTGCTGTGACCTGTACGTGTATGTATGTACCCTTGTAATGAATGGTTAGTCAGAGAGAGAGAGAGAGAGAGAGAGAGAGAGAGAGAGAGAGAGAGAGAGAGAGAGAGAGAGAGAGAGAGAGAGAGAGAGAGAGAGAGAGAGAGAGAGAGAGAGAGAGAGAGAGAGAGAGAGAGAGAGAGAGAGAGAGAGAGAGAGAGAGAGAGAGAGAGAGAGAGAGAGAGAGAGAGAGAGAGAGAGAGAGAGAGAGAGAGAGAGAGAGAGAGAGAGAGAGAGAGAGAGAGAGAGAGAGAGAGAGAGAGAGAGAGAGAGAGAGAGAGAGAGAGAGAGAGAGAGAGAGAGAGAGAGAGAGAGAGAGAGAGAGAGAGAGAGAGAGAGAGAGAGAGAGAGAGAGAGAGAGAGAGAGAGAGAGAGAGAGAGAGAGAGAGAGAGAGAGAGAGAGAGAGAGAGAGAGAGAGAGAGAGAGAGAGAGAGAGAGAGAGAGAGAGAGAGAGAGAGAGAGAGAGAGAGAGAGAGAGAGAGAGAGAGAGAGAGAGAGAGAGAGAGAGAGAGAGAGAGAGAGAGAGAGAGAGAGAGAGAGAGAGAGAGAGAGAGAGAGAGAGAGAGAGAGAGAGAGAGAGAGAGAGAGAGAGAGAGAGAGAGAGAGAAGAGAGAGAGAGAGAGAGAGAGAGAGAGAGACTAATATTGATATATCTTAACCTGAAAAAGAAAGAAAAGAGCAACATTAGAGGGTGTGTCCAGTTTGTGATCTTCGTGACTTACCCTACATGTGTTTCCTGACGGCGATGCCCGGCGAGGCGTGGCACCCACTCACCACTCAGCCAGCAGGCAGGGCCAGGGTTACAAGCTGCTGCAGCTGCTCCTTCTGCTGCTGCTGCTGCTGCTACTGCTGCTGCTCTGCTGCTGCTCTGCTGCTGCTCCTTCTGCTGCTACTTCTGCTGCTGCTGCTGCTGCTGCTGCTGCTCCTTCTGCTGCTGCTCCTGTTGCCTCGGTCAGCAGGCAGGGGCAGGGTAGCACACTGCTGCTGCTGCTGCTGCTGCTGGTGAGGAATACGGACGGTGTGTGTATTTGGTGGCGCCATGCACGGAGGTGCGGGGAAGGCTGGCCGGTGTCGTTGGTGAGGTGATGTGCACAGGCTTGACAGGACGCCCGCCGGCTTTCAATAGTACAGTGAGCGGCGCAGGCGACGCCGTCGGTGTAACCTTCGCTGCAACACTTCACACAACAACACAACACACGGCAGGCCGCAGCGGTGGCTTGGAGTCAGTCCTGCTCACGCGTCTCCAAAAGTGAAGGCTGCGAGAAGAACGCTGAGTGCTGAGTCCAAACGTCCTGCTGCATGTTTGCCGCGCCGCGCGTTGGACACTTGGCTGTCCCACGGTCTATATAGATAGTATGGATGACCGATGCCGCCCTTCCTCAACACACCTGCAGCGCCGCTCGTTGGACACTTGGCTGTCCCACGGTCTAAATAGTATGGCCGACCGATGCCGCCCTGCCCTCAACACACCTGCAGCGCAGAGCGTTGGACACTTGGCTGTCCCACGGTCTAAATAGTATGGGTGACCGATGCCGCCCTGCCCTCAACACACCTGCACAACACCGCCAGAGTAAGGCGGTGCCTATACCCGCCCGATCTATATAGGCCACACTTTCCCGGAGACTGCTGGCGCCAAGGTAAAGACTAAAGAGAATTGTCTTTACCTTGGCTGGCGCCGGTGGCCACGGCCCGCTCGGTCTGCTGGCCATCCCGGAGTTTGACCTCTACACAATTAAGGGGTTTGTCGTTATGGAGGAAGGGAACACATTCCATGTCCATCCCCATCATTTCTCTACAGGAGTGCTTGCCGTTGCCTCCTCCTCCTCTGTGCAGATCCGCGTGACAGCATCGCCAGGGCGTGAGTGGCTGAGTGCAGCTCAGTGTTTGGCATCGCGTCTCGCTGAGAAGTGCCGAGTAGTGAAGAGGAGGAGGAGGAGGTGGAGAACACTCAACCATGGGAATGATAGGGAGGGACATGAAACAGCCTGTTCTCCCATTCTCCGTCATGAAGAACCTCCTAATGTGGAGGAGAAACAGCGGGAGGCGCAGCAGTCTATGGGAGACAGAGGCCCCGCGGCGACCATGTGCACAGCCTGTGGCAGGACGTGACCCAGATCGCTCAGGTGGCTCATGACCTTAGGCCACACTAATGACCCAAGCTAACCTTTCTCTGACCTCTTCCACGGCCTTCACAGCTCTGCCCTGCTTGGCGTCGTGGCGTCGTTGGCAGGGGTGGTCGGCGCCACCCTCACGGAGACGCCCGCCATTGCAGAGCAGAGCGGTGAAGGCGTGCCGCTTCCTAAGGTCCCTTCACTGTACCTTCAAGGAAGGCACAGTCTTGGGGCATGTCGTGGTGCACGTCAGCACCTGGAGGAGGGCGGCCAGCGCCACCTGAGGACAGACACCCCGCGTGCCGCCGGCACGCAGCGCACCGTGACGGGGGTCTGGCCGTCCCTCTTCAGCACCCAGGGGCACTGGGGCCAGCTGGGCAGGACTCAGAGCTAAGCTCTACTTTTAGTCCTTCCTGGGGAAGGCGAAGGAGGCAGTGCGCCTCCTCCTTCCCCAGCGGCACCCAGACCTGGGGCGGGACAAACGTCACTCCACGGGGCACGCTGACGGGGCAGCCTGAGCCGCGCCGTCACACACATTTTTGCTGTGTTGCCCCGCTTTTGACGAATGTCCGAAAAAGAAAATCCTTGCCGTGGTGTGATTCCAGGCCAAACCAATTTCATGGATGGTGTCGATGAGTGCGTGTGTGCAGCGTGAGTGTGGCAGCATGACACACACACACACACACACACACTGAGAGCGCCACAGGCTGTGGTACTCTCTCTCTCTCTCTCTCTCTCTCTCTCTCTCTCTCTCTTATCAAGTTATCATTGTTAGGAAACTTCAAATGCAATATAGAAATGAACAAAAAATGAGTGAATCAACAAAGAGTGGGCAGACTGAGAGTACACGAATTCATTGTGCACATTCATGTGTGTTTTCTCGCCTCGGGTCCAGCCACGTGTGTGTTTCCTGGGGGGGGGAGCGCGCGCGCGCGCCCGGTCACTGTGCTGCCTGGCGCATGACGCACACCCACACACACACACACACACACACACACACACACACACACACACACACACACACCGAGTAACAGTACATAGAACTAATCAAAACAAACCAAGTTAACGAAGAATCGAAAGTGAAATGAGGAGATGAGGGACACGAAAGACTGAAAAAAACGAAAAAAAAGAGAAGAACGAAAGACAAACAGCCAATTAGACAGACGGAACAGTGACAGCTGAGGAGAATGACAGGAACAGAAGAGAAAATTGAATGAAAAAAAAAAATGGAATACAAACTACACAACCAATCCCTGACAAAAAGATAAGTGGCATACAGTAAAAAGAAAGACAGACTGCGCAGGCCTTTTTAATGGGTCTTTTTCAGTGGGTCTTTTTAGTGGGTCCTTTTAGTGGGTCCTTTTAGTGGGTCTTTTTAGTGGGTCCTTTTTAGTGGGTCTTTTTCAGTGGGTCCTTTTTAGTGGACCTTTATTTAGTGGGTCTTTTTCTGTGGGTCCTTTTAGTGTTTTTTTTTTAGTGGCTCTCTCTGTCACTTCATTCATTCTATTATTACATTCTTTCCCTCTCCTGTGCATATTGTAACTTTCTCTTCACTTCTCCAGCCCTGTAGCGAGTCACGTCACGGCCTCACCAGCACGCCACACAGCTTCCTCTCCTGTTCCTTCTCTTCTCCAGGTGTGCAGTCTGGTCCTGTCTTACCTGGTTATCGCTCTTCAGTTCTCCACTACCGCTGAGTCTTGTGGGTAGTGAGCCATTGTCACCTGATGTAGCGAGGAAGATCAGTGAATATTGAAATGTGGAAGAAGAAAGTCAGAGGAAGAATTTAATTTAATAGACAGAGCAGAATTAAAAGATAAGAAATAATATCAAGAAAGCTCCAATTCAAAGGCCAAGCTTCCCGATTTACGCCTGACCTGACCTGATAGAAATTTGGTGTTTAATGAAGTAAGGAAGGCAACGAGTCAGTGTTACCAGATGCAGCGACGAAGTTCTCAACTGTCCATTTTTGTTTGTGTATATATAAGATTCTACTTAAATGTGAGGGTTTTTTTTCTTGCCTTTCGTGTGTGTGTGTGTGTGTGTGTGTGTGTGTGTGTGTGTGTGTGTGTGTGTGTTTGCAGGATTGAGTCAAGCTGGTAATGGCTTGTCTTTTTAAAGTTAATGTGTCATGTTTATCTTTGAAGTGTTTCATTTAATTTCTTTTTTCCTCTTTCCTAATGGAAGTTCTCAAAAGATATACTCCCACACTTTATTGAGTTAGCGGCGGTCACTGCATAGCACCAACACAGTGTACAGTGTACAGTGTACAGTGGGCACAGTGGCCACTCTTGCCTACAACTCACACAGGATGCCGTGTCTTATTTGCTGGAAATATTTTTGAATTGCTGTGACCTGTACGTGTATGTATGTACCCTTGTAATGAATGGTTAGTCAGAGAGAGAGAGAGAGAGAGAGAGAGAGAGAGAGAGAGAGAGAGAGAGAGAGAGAGAGAGAGAGAGAGAGAGAGAGAGAGAGAGAGAGAGAGAGAGAGAGAGAGAGAGAGAGAGAGAGAGAGAGAGAGAGAGAGAGAGAGAGAGAGAGAGAGAGAGAGAGAGAGAGAGAGAGAGAGAGAGAGAGACTAATATTGATATATCTTAACCTGAAAAAGAAAGAAAAGAGCAACATTAGAGGGTGTGTCCAGTTTGTGATCTTCGTGACTTACCCTACATGTGTTTCCTGACGGCGATGCCCGGCGAGGCGTGGCACCCACTCACCACTCAGCCAGCAGGCAGGGCCAGGGTTACAAGCTGCTGCAGCTGCTCCTTCTGCTGCTGCTGCTGCTACTGCTGCTGCTCTGCTGCTGCTCCTTCTGCTGCTACTTCTGCTGCTGCTGCTGCTGCTGCTCCTTCTGCTGCTGCTCCTGTTGCCTCGGTCAGCAGGCAGGGGCAGGGTAGCACACTGCTGCTGCTGCTGCTGCTGCTGGTGAGGGAATACGGACGGTGTGTGTATTTGGTGGCGCCATGCACGGAGGTGCGGGGAAGGCTGGCCGGTGTCGTTGGTGAGGTGTTGTGCACAGGCTTGACAGGACGCCCGCCGGCTTTCAATAGTACAGTGAGCGGCGCAGGCGACGCCGTCGGTGTAACCTTCGCTGCAACACTTCACACAACAACACAACACACGGCAGGCCGCAGCGGTGGCTTGGAGTCAGTCCTGCTCACGCGTCTCCAAAAGTGAAGGCTGCGAGAAGAACGCTGAGTGCTGAGTCCAAACGTCCTGCTGCATGTTTGCCGCGCCGCGCGTTGGACACTTGGCTGTCCCACGGTCTATATAGATAGTATGGATGACCGATGCCGCCCTTCCTCAACACACCTGCAGCGCCGCTCGTTGGACACTTGGCTGTCCCACGGTCTAAATAGTATGGCCGACCGATGCCGCCCTGCCCTCAACACACCTGCAGCGCAGAGCGTTGGACACTTGGCTGTCCCACGGTCTAAATAGTATGGGTGACCGATGCCGCCCTGCCCTCAACACACCTGCACAACACCGCCAGAGTAAGGCAGTGCCTATACCCGCCCGATCTATATAGGCCACACTTTCCCGGAGACTGCTGGCGCCAAGGTAAAGACTAAAGAGAATTGTCTTTACCTTGGCTGGCGCCCGGTGGCCACGGCCCCGCTCGGTCTGCTGGCCATCCCGGAGTTTGACCTCTACACAATTAAGGGGTTTGTCGTTATGGAGGAAGGGAACACATTCCATGTCCATCCCCATCATTTCTCTACAGGAGTGCTTGCCGTTGCCTCCTCCTCCTCTGTGCAGGTCCGCGTGACGGCATCGCCAGGACGTGAGTGGCTGAGTGCAGCTCAGTGTTTGGCATCGCGTCTCGCTGAGAAGTGCCGAGTAGTGAAGAGGAGGAGGAGGAGGAGAACACTCAACCATGGGAATGATAGGGAGGGACATGAAACAGCCTGTTCTCCCATTCTCCGTCATGAAGAACCTCCTAATGTGGAGGAGAAACAGCGGGAGGCGCAGCAGTCTATGGGAGACAGAGGCCCCGCGGCGACCATGTGCACAGCCTGTGGCAGGACGTGACCCAGATCGCTCAGGTGGCTCATGACCTTAGGCCACACTAATGACCCAAGCTAACCTTTCTCTGACCTCTTCCACGGCCTTCACAGCTCTGCCCTGCTTGGCGTCGTGGCGTCGTTGGCAGGGGTGGTCGGCGCCACCCTCACGGAGACGCCCGCCATTGCAGAGCAGAGCGGTGAAGGCGTGCCGCTTCCTCAGGTCCCTTCACTGTACCTTCAAGGAAGGCACAGTCTTGGGGCATGTCGTGGTGCACGTCAGCACCTGGAGGAGGGCGGCCAGCGCCACCTGAGGACAGACACCCCGCGTGCCGCCGGCACGCAGCGCACCGTGACGGGGGTCTGGCCGTCCCTCTTCAGCACCCAGGGGCACTGGGGCCAGCTGGGCAGGACTCAGAGCTAAGCTCTACTTTTAGTCCTTCCTGGGGAAGGCGAAGGAGGCAGTGCGCCTCCTCCTTCCCCAGCGGCACCCAGACCTGGGGCGGGACAAACGTCACTCCACGGGGCACGCTGACGGGGCAGCCTGAGCCGCGCCGTCACACACATTTTTGCTGTGTTGCCCCGCTTTTGACGAATGTCCGAAAAAGAAAATCCTTGCCGTGGTGTGATTCCAGGCCAAACCAATTTCATGGATGGTGTCGATGAGTGCGTGTGTGCAGGCGTGGCAGCATGACACACACACACACACACACACTGAGAGCGCCACAGACTGTGGTACTCTCTCTCTCTCTCTCTCTCTCTCTCTCTCTCTCTCTCTCTATCAAGTTATCAGTTAGGAAACTTCAAATGCAATATAGAAATGAACAAAAAATGAGTGAATCAACAAAGAGTGGGCAGACTGAGAGTACACGAATTCATTGTGCACATTCATGTGTGTTTTCTCGCCTCGGGTCCAGCCACGTGTGTGTTTCCTGGGGGGGGAGGGGGGGGAGCGCGCGCGCCCGGTCACTGTGCTGCCTGGCGCATGACGCACACCACACACACACACACACACACACACACACACACACACACACACGAGTAACAGTACATAGAACTAATCAAAACAAACCAAGTTAACGAAGAATCGAAAGTGAAATCAGGAGATGAGGGACACGAAAGACTGAAAAAAACGAAAAAAAAGAGAAGAACGAAAGACAAACAGCCAATTAGACAGACGGAACAGTGACAGCTGAGGAGAATGACAGGAACAGAAGAGAAAATTGAATGAAAAAAAAATGGAATACAAACTACACAACCAATCCCTGACAAAAAGATAAGTGGCATACAGTAAAAAGAAAGACAGACTGCGCAGGCCTTTTTAATGGGTCTTTTTCAGTGGGTCTTTTTAGTGGGTCCTTTTAGTGGGTCCTTTTAGTGGGTCTTTTTAGTGGGTCCTTTTTAGTGGGTCTTTTTCAGTGGGTCCTTTTTAGTGGACCTTTATTTAGTGGGTCTTTTTCAGTGGGTCCTTTTAGTGTTTTTTTTTTAGTGGCTCTCTCTGTCACTTCATTCATTCTATTATTACATTCTTTCCCTCTCCTGTGCATATTGTAACTTTCTCTTCACTTCTCCAGCCCTGTAGCGAGTCACGTCACGGCCTCACCAGCACGCCACACAGCTTCCTCTCCTGTTCCTTCTCTTCTCCAGGTGTGCAGTCTGGTCCTGTCTTACCTGGTTATCGCTCTTCAGTTCTCCACTACCGCTGAGTCTTGTGGGTAGTGAGCCATTGTCACCTGATGTAGCGAGGAAGATCAGTGAATATTGAAATGTGGAAGAAGAAAGTCAGAGGAAGAATTTAATTTAATAGACAGAGCAGAATTAAAAGATAAGAAACAATATCAAGAAAGCTCCAATTCAAAGGCCAAGCTTCCCGATTTACGCCTGACCTGACCTGATAGAAATTTGGTGTTTAATGAAGTAAGGAAGGCAGTGAGTCAGTGTTACCAGATGCAGCGACGAAGTTCTCAACTGTCCATTTTTGTTTGTGTATATATAAGATTCTACTTAAATGTGAGGGGTTTTTTTTCTTGCCTTTCGTGTGTGTGTGTGTGTGTGTGTGTGTGTGTGTGTGTGTGTGTGTGTGTGTGTGTGTGTTTGCAGGATTGAGTCAAGCTGGTAATGGCTTGTCTTTTTAAAGTTAATGTGTCATGTTTATCTTTGAAGTGTTTCATTTAATTTCTTTTTTCCTCTTTCCTAATGGAAGTTCTCAAAAGATATACTCCCACACTTTATTGAGTTAGCGGCGGTCACTGCATAGCACCAACACAGTGTACAGTGTACAGTGTACAGTGGGCACAGTGGCCACTCTTGCCTACAACTCACACAGGATGCCGTGTCTTATTTGCTGGAAATATTTTTGAATTGCTGTGACCTGTACGTGTATGTATGTACCCTTGTAATGAATGGTTAGTCAGAGAGAGAGAGAGAGAGAGAGAGAGAGAGAGAGAGAGAGAGAGAGAGAGAGAGAGAGAGAGAGAGAGAGAGAGAGAGAGAGAGAGAGAGAGAGAGAGAGAGAGAGAGAGAGAGAGAGAGAGAGAGAGAGAGAGAGAGAGAGAGAGAGAGAGAGAGAGAGAGAGAGAGAGAGAGAGAGAGAGAGAGAGAGAGAGAGAGAGAGACTAATATTGATATATCTTAACCTGAAAAAGAAAGAAAAGAGCAACATTAGAGGGTGTGTCCAGTTTGTGATCTTCGTGACTTACCCTACATGTGTTTCCTGACGGCGATGCCCGGCGAGGCGTGGCACCCACTCACCACTCAGCCAGCAGGCAGGGCCAGGGTTACAAGCTGCTGCAGCTGCTCCTTCTGCTGCTGCTGCTGCTGCTACTGCTGCTGCTCTGCTGCTGCTCCTTCTGCTGCTACTTCTGCTGCTGCTGCTGCTGCTGCTGCTGCTCCTTCTGCTGCTGCTCTTGTTGCCTCGGTCAGCAGGCAGGGGCAGGGTAGCACACTGCTGCTGCTGCTGCTGCTGCTGGTGAGGGAATACGGACGGTGTGTGTATTTGGTGGCGCCATGCACGGAGGTGCGGGGAAGGCTGGCCGGTGTTATTGGTGAGGTGTTGTGCACAGGCTTGACAGGACGCCCGCCGGCTTTCAATAGTACAGTGAGCGGCGCAGGCGACGCCGTCGGTGTAACCTTCGCTGCAACACTTCACACAACAACACAACACACGGCAGGCCGCAGCGGTGGCTTGGAGTCAGTCCTGCTCACGCGTCTCCAAAAGTGAAGGCTGCGAGAAGAACGCTGAGTGCTGAGTCCAAACGTCCTGCTGCATGTTTGCCGCGCCGCGCGTTGGACACTTGGCTGTCCCACGGTCTATATAGATAGTATGGATGACCGATGCCGCCCTTCCCTCAACACACCTGCAGCGCCGCTCGTTGGACACTTGGCTGTCCCACGGTCTAAATAGTATGGCCGACCGATGCCGCCCTGCCCTCAACACACCTGCAGCGCAGAGCGTTGGACACTTGGCTGTCCCACGGTCTAAATAGTATGGGTGACCGATGCCGCCCTGCCCTCAACACACCTGCACAACACCGCCAGAGTAAGGCAGTGCCTATACCCGCCCGATCTATATAGGCCACACTTTCCCGGAGACTGCTGGCGCCAAGGTAAAGACTAAAGAGAATTGTCTTTACCTTGGCTGGCGCCCGGTGGCCACGGCCCCGCTCGGTCTGCTGGCCATCCCGGAGTTTGACCTCTACACAATTAAGGGGTTTGTCGTTATGGAGGAAGGGAACACATTCCATGTCCATCCCCATCATTTCTCTACAGGAGTGCTTGCCGTTGCCTCCTCCTCCTCTGTGCAGGTCCGCGTGACGGCATCGCCAGGACGTGAGTGGCTGAGTGCAGCTCAGTGTTTGGCATCGCGTCTCGCTGAGAAGTGCCGAGTAGTGAAGAGGAGGAGGAGGAGGTGGAGAACACTCAACCATGGGAATGATAGGGAGGGACATGAAACAGCCTGTTCTCCCATTCTCCGTCATGAAGAACCTCCTAATGTGGAGGAGAAACAGCGGGAGGCGCAGCAGTCTATGGGAGACAGAGGCCCCGCGGCGACCATGTGCACAGCCTGTGGCAGGACGTGACCCAGATCGCTCAGGTGGCTCATGACCTTAGGCCACACTAATGACCCAAGCTAACCTTTCTCTGACCTCTTCCACGGCCTTCACAGCTCTGCCCTGCTTGGCGTCGTGGCGTCGTTGGCAGGGGTGGTCGGCGCCACCCTCACGGAGACGCCCGCCATTGCAGAGCAGAGCGGTGAAGGCGTGCCGCTTCCCTAAGGTCCCTTCACTGTACCTTCAAGGAAGGCACAGTCTTGGGGCATGTCGTGGTGCACGTCAGCACCTGGAGGAGGGCGGCCAGCGCCACCTGAGGACAGACACCCCGCGTGCCGCCGGCACGCAGCGCACCGTGACGGGGGTCTGGCCGTCCCTCTTCAGCACCCAGGGGCACTGGGGCCAGCTGGGCAGGACTCAGAGCTAAGCTCTACTTTTAGTCCTTCCTGGGGAAGGCGAAGGAGGCAGTGCGCCTCCTCCTTCCCCAGCGGCACCCAGACCTGGGGCGGGACAAACGTCACTCCACGGGGCACGCTGACGGGGCAGCCTGAGCCGCGCCGTCACACACATTTTTGTTGTGTTGCCCCGCTTTTGACGAATGTCCGAAAAAGAAAATCCTTGCCGTGGTGTGATTCCAGGCCAAACCAATTTCATGGATGGTGTCGATGAGTGCGTGTGTGCAGGCGTGGCAGCATGACACACACACACACACACACTGAGAGCGCCACAGACTGTGGTACTCTCTCTCTCTCTCTCTCTCTCTCTATCAAGTTATCAGTTAGGAAACTTCAAATGCAATATAGAAATGAACAAAAAATGAGTGAATCAACAAAGAGTGGGCAGACTGAGAGTACACGAATTCATTGTGCACATTCATGTGTGTTTTCTCGCCTCGGGTCCAGCCACGTGTGTGTTTCCTGGGGGGGGAGGGGGGGGAGCGCGCGCGCGCGCCCGGTCACTGTGCTGCCTGGCGCATGACGCACACCCACACACACACACACACACACACACACACACACACACACACACACCGAGTAACAATACATAGAACTAATCAAAACAAACCAAGTTAACGAAGAATCGAAAGTGAAATGAGGAGATGAGGGACACGAAAGACTGAAAAAAACGAAAAAAAAAGAGAAGTACGAAAGACAAACAGCCAATTAGACAGACGGAACAGTGACATCTGAGGAGAATGACAGGAACAGAAGAGAAAATTGAATGAAAAAAAAAAATGGAATACAAACTACACAACCAATCCCTGACAAAAAGATAAGTGGCATACAGTAAAAAGAAAGACAGACTGCGCAGGCCTTTTTAATGGGTCTTTTTCAGTGGGTCCTTTTTAGTGGACCTTTATTTAGTGGGTCTTTTTCAGTGGGTCTTTTTAGTGGGTCCTTTTTAGTGAGTCTTTTTCAGTGGGTCCTTTTTAGTGGACCTTTATTTAGTGGGTCTTTTTCAGTGGGTCCTTTTAGTGTTTTTTTTTAGTGGGCTTTTTTAAGCGGCCTTTTTCAGTGGGCCTTTTTTAGTTTTTTTTTTTTTTAATGGACAATTTTCAGTGGGGTTTTTTAGTGGTCCTTTTCAGTGGGTCTTTTTTAGTGTTTTTTGGTGGTTTTTTTTTAGGTGCCTTTTTCAGTGGGCCTTTTTTGTGGGCCATTTTCAGTGGACCTAATACAGTGGACCTTTTTTAGTGGGGACTTTTTCTACTGGGCATTTTTTTCAGGGGCCTTTATCAGTGGACCTTTATTAGTGTTTTTTTAGTGTTTTTATTTTAGGGGGCTTTTTCAGTGGGCCTTTTGTAGTGTTTTTTTTTTTTTGTGTGTTTTTAGGGGCCTATTTCAGTAAGCCTTTTTTGTGGGCCATTTTCAGTTGACCTTTTCCAGTGGGACTTTTTTATTGGACCTTTTTTTTCGTTTTATGTTACCCTTGGACAGCTTCCCCTCTTACACAAGAAAAAAAAAAAAACTTTATCAACATCAACAACAATAAAGAAGAAAAAAGGAGGAGAGAAGAAAAGGAGGGAGGAAAATGGAAAAAAAAATAAAGAAGACGAAGATGAAGAAGCAGAAAAAAGAATGAAGAGAGAAAGAAGAAGAAACCATAGCAACATTTATCCCACTATTTCACCAACACCACCAACAACACGAGAAGTTTCTGAAGCTGTATAAAATCGCTAAATAGTGTAACAAGGATGAATATGAAAACGTGGCATGGTACTGAAGGGGTTAAAAAATAATAATAATAACAATAATAATAATAATAATAATAATAATAATAATAAATGCGTTTCCTTGAACCCACAAAAGCAGTCTTGAAGATTAGGGACGCAACAAAACAGCGAAACTTGTAAACACGACAATTTGACCCACCACCACCACCACCACCACCCACGCCCACGCCCACGGCCACTTCAAGACCTGCAGATGGCGAGTTGGCAGTTCAAGACGAGTAAATACAAAAATGCAGCGCCAATAACATCAAGAAAAGGAAGATTGTCTCATTGATATAAAAGTTCGGGAGTTTTGAGAACCGTACGAGACTTTGGACTGGAGGAGGAAAGACAGAACTAAAACCTAAACACACACACGCACACACACACACGCACACCGGCCCAGATGAACGCCAGCCTCCGTCAGTAGCGGGTAGTGGATCTTTGTTGTGTTCCATCGCCCCGTCAGTAGAAAAGAAAATGGAGCGTGAACAGATGGAAGGAGACGAGGAGGGAGAGAGAAGCGAAGAATTGAAGGAGGATAAGGAAGCTGCAAGGTGAGGCTTTGGTGGTGGTGGTGGTGGTGGTGGTATTTAAGGTTTGTTTTCCTTGTTTTTCCTTATTTTGTTTGCTGTTTTCCTGGTGTGTTGCGTGGTGTGTGGTGTTCCTGCAATATTTTGTGTTGCTTTTCCCTCTACGTGGCTGTCTTTGTGGCGTATTGTTTTTGTTGTTGTTGTTGTTGTTGTTGTTGTTGTTGTTGTCACGTGTACGAACTTGGGTTAAGAGAGAGAGAGAATTAAACACTATCTCTTCTATATGTCCTTAAATCTATTCCTTCATGCACTCCACCTGTTATACAATTATGCACACTGTTACGCACTTAACCCCTTCAATACTGGAACACATTTTTACTTGAGATTTGTGTACGATAAGGCGATTTTATTGACATTAGGAACGATCTATGGAGGTCAGAAGATTAATGGCCACAGTCTTCATTATTAACCCTTGAATACTGGAAAACATTTTTAACTTGAGATTTGTGTACGATTAGATGGTTTTATTGACATTAGGAAGGGTTTATGGAGGTGAGAAGAGTAATGGCCACAGTCTTCCCTATTTTAATCCCCCACGTGAGTTTCTGAAGCTGTATGAAATCATCAAATAGTCACCAGAATGAATGTGGAAACGTGTCATGGTACTGAAGATCTCAATTCAACAAAGAGAGAGAGAGAGAGAGAGAGAGAGAGAGAGAGAGAGAGAGAGAGAGAAAATAGAATCTCACCCACATTCCTTTCCAGCACCACCACCATAGAACAGACAGAGGGCGAGGAAATGGGCGTGGGTGAGGTGTGCGGGCGTGCGTGGTGGGGGTGCCTGCTGCTGCTCACCCTCCTGGCAGTCTCCACGCGTCAGATGAGCCTTGAGCAGCCCCCTGGCACCCTGTAAGTCATGTGGCACTGTATTCTATAGTGTGGCACTCTATTGGTTTATCTTCACCGTAATTATCTTTTTATTTTCATTTTTATTTATTTTATCATTTTCTTGTGTGTGTGTGTGTGTGTGTAAGTGTTTATTTACCTAACATCATAATTTTCTTTGTTTTTTTATCAATTTTTTTATTTATCTATTCAAGGAACACTATAAACTTTGCCTGATAATGTATTTTACTTATCTAACAATACAATTTTTACTATTATTTTCATTATTATTCATTTATTCATGTGTCTATTTATTAATTTACGTGTTGTTGATATGTGAGGCTGTCATTCACCTGTGCTCACTCTCTCTCTCTCTCTCTCTCTCTCTCTCTCTCTCTCTCTCTCTCTCTCTGGCCAGGTGGGACGAGGTACACTTTGGTACCTTCACCAATCACTACCTGAACCACTCACTGTACCACGACGTCCACCCACCGCTAGGGAAGGTGAGCATTCATTGTCCTCCTCCTCCTCCTCCTCCTCCTCCTCCTCTTCTTGTTGTCCTCATACGGCTGTGGCTTGGTTTGGTATCGTTTCTCGTTTTCTTTAGTTTCCTTCTTCTCTTTTTGGTGTTTGTGTTGCTGTTGTTTTTGTTCTTGAGAATTCATTGCCCTCTTCCTCCTCCTCCTCCTCTTCCTCCTCTTCCTTTTCCTCCTCCTCTTATTCTGCCGTTGACTTGTTTCCACTTGCATATTTTGACGTATCTATTTATCTCTACTGTTATTGATGTTGTTCATTCCTTCCTTTCATCTTTTTTTCCCCTTTTTTGGTCTTTTAATCGTGTTCTGCCTTAACTTATTCCACCACTAACTTATTTTGACTTGTGTATTTTCACGTATCTATGTATCTCTTTACTTTCATTGATGTTGTTTATCAAGTCTGCTTCTTTTCTTCCCACGTGTTGGCCTTTAACTTATCACTTACTCATTTTAACTAATATTTCACGTATCTATGTATCTATTTATTTTCCTTGATGTAGTTTATACAGCAAGTTTATCTGTTCCCCAGTGTTGTCCTCTTATTCATACTCTAACCTTATCGATAACTTATTTTAACCTCTATATCTTCACTTATCTATGTATCTGTGTGTCTATGTATACACTTCATTCATTTCACGTATCTATGTATCTTTGCACTTTATTCATACTCAACCTTATCGATAACTTATTTTAACCTCTATATCTTCACTTATCTATGTATCTATGTGTCTATGTATACACTTCGGACCCACGAGATAGGACCCCACCAAGCGTGTGTGTCATTCCAGGCTCTATGTTTGGCCCCAGCTCAAGCGAATCACGACAAGAAGGTGGCGGCCGCTTTTTATTCATTCTCATTGATGTTTATTTAATCTGTGTATTTAATCATCTTTTTCCCGGGGATGGGTGTCAGATGGCGGTGGCGGGGCTGGCGTGGCTGGCTGGCTACGATGGTGCCTTTGAGTTCAAGGTTGGCACTCTCTACCCGGAAGGTGTCAATTTTGTGGCCATGAGATCTGTGAGTTTGTGTTGCTTTTGAGTATGATTTTTTTTTTGTGTGTGTGTGCGTGTGTGTGTGTGTGTGTGTGATTTTCTGTCTGTCTATCTATGTTTGTCTATTTTTTCCTTTTAATTCTTCATTATTATTTTATTTTTTTATTCATATATCTATTTTTATTTTGTTTTATAATTTTTCATTTATTTATTTATTTATTTATTTATTTTTTTTATTTATTTTATTTATTGTATTTTTTTTGCCATAAGATCTGTGAGTTAAGTTGTTTGCTTTCGAGTTTGATGTTTGTTTGTGAGTGTCTGTTTGTCTTTCTATGTTTGTCTATTTTTCTTTCTATTTTTTCATTTTTCTTTATTGCTTCCTTTTTTTTTTACTTTATTTTGTTATTGTTGTTCTTCATCTTTATTTTTTTTCCTTTTTTCTTAGTTTCATTAGTGTTTTGTTAATATTTCACTGTTTTCTTCTTTCCTTTCGTCATTTTTATTTACTTAGTTTTTTGTCATTTTCATATTTTATCTTTCTTTTTTCTTTCTTTTCTTTTGTTTCTTTTTACTTACTTTTTGTGGTTTTATATTTACTCATTTTTTGTCACTTTTATAACGTTTTACTCTATTGCATATAAAGTGTATCTCTCTCTCTCTCTCTCTCTCTCTCTCTCTCTCTCTCTCTCAGATGATGGCGTTGTTTGGCGCTAGTTTGGTGCCTCTCACTTTCCTGATCGTGTGGGAAGTGTCCTCGTGTCTCCCCGCAGCCTGTCTCGCCGCCCTCTGCGTCCTCTGTGGTAACTCTAGGCTTTCTCGTTGCCTCGTAATCTGAAACAACTCTTCTCCTCATCTCCACTACTTTCAAAGGCTCTAAATGGAATCACACGGGTCTTTAGCGGTGTTTTTGTCGTTCAAGTGAGAGTTTAACAGGATATCTACATTACTAACAGGAGGAGCAGTCTTGATAACCCGGCTAATCGTCTCTGGAGCCTTTGAAAACAGTCGTGGTGAAGTGACACAGGGTTTTAGGACATTCTTACAATTCTAGTGAGAGTTTAACAAGATTTTTGCATTATTAACAAGAGGGACAGTCTTGATAACCCAGCTAATCGTCTCTGGAGCCTTTGAAAACAGTCGTGGTGAAGTGACACAGGGTTTTAGGACATTTTTACAATTCTAGTGAGAGTTTAACAAGATTTCTACATTATTAACAAGAGGGACAGTCTTGAGAACTCGGCTAATAATCTCAGTGGCCTTTGAAAGCAATCAAGGTGAAGTGATACAGGTTCTAAGGATGTTTTTACGGTTCCAGAAAGTGAATATTTACGATTTTAAGGGTGTTCCCATGATCAGAGCACAACAACTTAAGAAAATAAGATAAAATGCAAGAAACCGTCAGATATACGCATGGCAGTTCTCGTATGAAAAAGTTCTGTTGATATATAATGCTCTCTCTCTCTCTCTCTCTCTCTCTCTCTCTCTCTCTCTCTCTCTCTGGCCCGTATTCAGAAATGCTTTGTTCTCTCACCACGACTATTTTCCAAGGCCACAGAAATGACTAGCGGGGTTTTCAAGAGTGTTTCTCCAGTTAATAATGTATAAAACTTGTCACTGCCTCTAGAACCGTAAAAACATCTTCAAAACTAGTATAATCTTGCCACTCTGCCTCTAGAACCGTAAAAACATAAAAACTCGTATAAATCTTGTCACTCTGCCTCTAGAACCGTAAAAACATCTTCAAAATTCGTATAAATATTGTCACTCTGCCTCTAGAACCATAAAAACATCTTCAAAACTAGTATAATCTTGTCACTCTGCCTCTAGAACCGTAAAAACATCTTCAAAACTCGTATAAAACTTGTCACTCTGCCTCTGGAACCATAAAAATATCTTCAAAACTCGTATAAATCTTGCCACTCTGCCTCTAGAACCATAAAAACATCTTCAAAACTCTTATAAATCTAAATAAAGCCTTTTGAAATAGGGAAGGTGAAGCACGGAAATGTTTGAGTATACGATTGTCTCTCTCTCTCTCTCTCTCTCTCTCTCTCTCTCTCTCTCTCTCTCTCTCTCTCTCTCTCTCAGACACGTTCATGCACCGCCTCAACACTCTGCTGCTGCTGGATCCCTTGTTGCTCTCGGCCCTCCTCGCTTCTGTCTTCGGATCCTTCAAGTTCCACGCTCACAGACACAGGTACTGGCGGTGGTGGTGGTGGTGGTGGTAGTAGTAGTAGTAGTAGTAGTAGCAGTGGTGGTGGTGGTAGTAGATCAGTAATAATAGTAAATCAGTAGTAGTAGTAGTAGTAGTAGTAGTAGTAGTAGTAGTAGTAGTAGTAGTAGTAGTAGTAGTAGTAGTAGTAGTAGTAGTAGTAGTAGTAGTGGTAGTGGTAGTAGTAGTAGTAGTAGTAGTAGTAGTAGTAGTAGTAGTAGTAGTAGTAGTAGTGGTAGTGTTAGTAGTGGTGGTAGTAGTAATAGCAATATTAGCAGTATTTGTAGCAGTAACAGTAGTAGCAATGGTAGTAGTAGTAGTTGTTGTTGTTATAATAGTAGTAGTAGTAGAAGTAGAAGTAGTAGTAGTTGTTGTTGTTGTTGCTGTAGTAGTAAAAATAGCGTTATCTGTTGTTTCTCTCTCTCTCTCTCTCTCTCTCTCTCTCTCTCTCTCTCTCTCTCTCTCTCTCTCTCTCTCTCTCTCTCTCTCTCTCTCTGTGTCAGGGCGTGGTCGCGGGCGTGGTGGGGGTGGATGACCTACACTGCCTTCTGCCTGGGCGTGGTGGTCAGCATTAAGTACGTGGGCGTGTTCACAGTGGGCGTGGTGGGCGTGCAGACAGCTTACCACCTCGTCAGCCTCGCCTTCAACCCTCGACGCCCGCTGGTGGGTTGCCCTTGCTCTGGCTTGGTTAGGTTAAGTTAGGTTAGGTTAGGTTAGGTTAGCTTAGGTTGAGTTAGGTTAGGTTAGGTTAGGTTGGGTTAGTTAGGTTAGGTTAGGTTAGATTAGGTTAGGTTAGGTTAGGTTGAGTTAGGTTAGGTTAGGTTAGGTTGAGTTAGGTTGAGTTAGGTTAGGTTAGGTTTACAACTTTCTTCAGTTATTTATTTATTTTTTAAGGTTAGGTTAAGTTTCTGGCTTTCTTTTTTTAGTTAGTTAGTTTGTTTGTTTGTAAAATAAGTAGTTGTGGTGTGCTTTCTTCTTTTAATTTTCTACTTTCTCTTTTATTTTGTTTTTCTTTTGATTTACCTTTCTTTATTGTTCATCTTTTCCTTCTCTTCGTTACCTTTCTTTTCCTTGGTTGGTGAGTGTCTTGTTTCTTCCTTTTATTCACAATCTTCCTTATTTTTCCTTTTTCTATTTCATTTTCTTTAGATGTATTTCTATTTTTCTTCATTTGTACTAATTCATCTATGTATGTATGTATGTTTGTTTGTTCGACTTATGTGTGTGTGTGTGTGTGTGTGTGTGTGATGTCAATAGAACGAACACTGATTAACACATCACCACCACCACCACCACCACCACCTTCCTGCAGTGGGTGGTTCTGCCTCACACCGCCGTCCGTGCCGTGGTCTTCGTCAGCGTCTCCTCCGTCGTGTATTTGTCCTCCTTCCTCCTCCACTTCCTTCTTCTGACCAAAGCGTGAGTCATGATTCATCCTTTGTTTACAAGACGCTGCGCTTCTAGATACGCTTTTGTTTGGTTTGAGGTGTCAGTGTTGTGCTATATTCATTTATGTTACTTTCAAAAGGCTCTAGTCGAAGGTACACAGGTTTTTAAGGGTGTTCTTATGGTTCTAGTGGCAGATTAACACTATTTCTACATTACACAGGTTTTTAAGGGTGTTCTTATGGTTCATGGTTCAAGTTTCTACATTACACAGGTTTTTAAGGGTGTTCTCATGGTTCAAGTGGGAGATTAACAAATTTTCTACTTTACTGAGAGGAGAAACAGTCTTGAGAACCTGGCTGGTCACCTCTGTGAACTTTGGAAAGAGTCTTGGTGAAATTATACAGGTTTTTGAGGGTGTTTTTACGCTTCTAGAGAGATAAATCAACAAAATTTCTACTTTATTTGTAAAAGAAACACCGAAGAGAATCCGTCCAATCATCTTTCAAAATTTTCAAAGGTTATAAAGATGATTAGCCGGGATGTCAAAACTGTTCCTCCTGTAAATGATGTAGAAATCTTGTTATCCGGTCACTGGAACAATAAAAAACACTCTTAAAAACACCGTATCCCTTCTCTACGACTATTTTCAAAGGCCACAGAAATTAATATCCACGTTCCCAAGAGTGTTTCTCCTGATAACGTAGAAATCTAGTCAATCTGTCAATAGAACCACAAAACATCCTTAAAATCCCGTGTCACTTCACTACGACTAATTTCAAAGGCTATAGAGATGATCATTCACGTTCCCAAGAGTGTTTCTACTGCAAATAACGTAGAAATCTAGTAAATCTATCACTAAAACTATAAAAACACCCTTAAAAAAATCGTACCACTTCTCTACGACTATTTTCAAAGGCTATAGAGATAAAATACCCAAGAGTGTCTAGTTAATCTGTCACTATACCACCAGAACCACTTAATACAACCAGAATTTTGAAACATTAATCATCCTGGGAAGAGTAAAACCGTAAAGAAAACGGGAAGAAGATAATAGAACCACAAAAAAAAAACACTCTTAAAACACTCTAAAACTTGAACCAGAGCCTTTGTAAAGTGGAGGTGTGACATAAGTGTTTCAGAATACAGTATACTAAATTCGACCTCTCGCCTTCCTTTGTAGAAGCGTGAACGGCGGCGGTCTTTGCCACACTGAATTCTACGCGTCCTTTGAAGGGAATGAGTATGAAAAAGCGACCTTTCCTGAACGTAAGTGTGTGTGTGTGTGTGTGTGTGTGTGTGTGTGTGTGTGTGTGTGTGTGTGTGTGTGTGTGTGTGTGTTGATATACTGTTTCTTCTATTTTTTTTTTTTTTTTTGCTTCTTTGCTTATACTATTTTATCTTTGTTGTTATTGATGTTGTTGTTGCAGTCTTCCTCCTCTTTCTTTTCTTCTTCTACTCCTCCTTCTTTTCTTCTTCCTTTTCCTCCTCTCCATCCTCCTCCTTTTCTTCTTCCTCGTCCTCCTCCTACTCCTCCTCCTCCTCCTCCTCCTCCTCCTCCTCCTCCTCCTCCTCCTCCTCCTCCTCCTCCTCCTCCTCCTCTTCCTCTCTTCCTCCTCTTCCTCTTCCTCCTTCTTAATCATCTTCATACTTCTAAAACAATTACAACTGTAACCCAAACAAACATTACCAAAACTAACTAAACTGTGTGTGTGTGTGTGTGTGTGTGTGTGTGTGTGTGTGTGTGTGTGTGTGCCGCAGACGTGCACTACGGAGCCAACATCACCATTCAGAACAGCAGGCCCTTGTGTGGCTACCTGGAGTCCTGGTATGATCTCTTCCCCGCCTCCGTCACCGCCCCTTGCCAGCAGGTCACCTCAGCCACCGTGCGGGATGACGAGCTGTTGATGTGGTCAGTGGTTTTGTTTAGCTGTTTATTTATCTATCTATCTGTTCATTTATTCATTCATTTATCTATTCATTTTATCTATTTATTTATCTATCTATTTGTTTATCTAGTTTTTTTTCTGTGTGTTGTTTGAAGTTTGTGTTTGTTTGTTTTTTTTCGTTTCTCTTTTAGTGTTTCGTGTGTGTGTGTGTGTGTGTGTGTGTGTGTGTGTGTGTGTGTGTGTGTGTGTGTGTGTGTGTGTGTATGTGTGTAGGTCAAGTCAGATTACATTACGTCAAACTATAGTACGTAAAGTCAGGTCAAAATAGGTTACATTAGGTCAGGTTAGGTTAGGTTAGGTCACACTTGGTCACCTGTCATGTCACCGCCACAGGACCATTAAGAAGGTGAATCTGACGGAGGGCTCGGTGCTGGACGGGGCCGGGGATGGTGAGGCGGTGTTGGTGAGAAGCGGTGATCACGTGATGCTGACCCACGCCGCCACGGGACGCTCTCTTCGCTCCCACGGCCATCGCGCACCTGTCACACGCCGCCAGCTGCAGGTGTGCGGGTATGGTGATGTAAGTGTTGTGTTGTGTTATGTTGTGTGTCTTGTGTTGTGTGTGTGTGTGTGTGTGTGTGTGTGTGTGTGTGTGTGTTGTTTTGTGTGTGTGTGTTGTGTTGTGTGTGTTGTGTTATGTGTGTTTGTGTTGTGTTGTGTGACATGTGCTGTGTGTTGTATTGTGTGGTATTGTGTTGTGTTGTGTTGCTATTACTGTTATTGCTATTACTACTGTTTATCTGTTGTTACTGCTGCTACTACTACTACTACTACTACTACTACTACCTGCTAAAACCATTATTATACTATTTACCATTTTTAACATAACCACTTACTTCTACAACTCTTTGCCCCCCCATCCTTCCTCCTTCTCCTCCTCCTCCTCCTCCTCCTCCTCCTCCTCCTCCTCTACTGCCCCTCCCCAACCAGGACGGCGTTGGGGGCCCCTTCGAGACGTGGCAGCTGCTGGTGGTGGGGGCGCCCGTCGGAACACCCCTCTCAGCAGTGCGTCACAGCTTCCTACTTCGTCACTACAAGATGGAGTGTTACCTGCGCGCTAATGAGATGGTGAAGCTACCTGAGGAGTGGTGCGTGGCTGTGGTGGAGGTGGTGGTGGTGATGGTGATGGTGGTGATGATGGTGAAGGAACGGGAGAAAAAGGGAAGAATTTATTTACAGGGAAGATAGAGAGGTAAAAGGAATAAGGAAGAGGGGAGGTAGAGGAGGGTAGAGGAGAAGTAGAGGGCAGAAGAGGAGAAGGCAGAGGGAAAGTAGAGGGAAAAGGTAGAGGAAAGGTAGAGGAGGGTAGGGGAAGGTAGAGGGTAGAGAGGAAGAAGGTAGAGGGAAGATAGAGGAAACGTAGAGGGAAGAAGGGAATTTACAGGAGAAGTAGAAAGGTAGAGGGAGGGAAAAGGGAAAAATTGAAAGGGAAAGGGAGGAAGACAAGGAAAATAAAGAAGGGAGGGAATAAAAATGAGGCGAAGGAAGGGAAGAAGAAGAAAAAAGATAGTGAATAGGAAAGAAGGGAGAATGAGAAAAAAATGAAGGTAAATAACGAGGAAGGAGAGAAAAGGATGGAAAAACTAACTTACACCTCCCTATCTCCCTTCCCCTCCTTCCTCCTCCTCCTCCTCCTCCTCCTCTACAGGGCCTTCAACGGTGCCAAGGAGGTGACGTGCACGAGGAACAAGGACGAGACAGGGCTACATTGGCACGTCAACTGGAACAACAGCCCGAAGTGTGAGTGTGGTGGTGGTGGTGGTGGTGGTGATTGTGGTGGTGGTGATTGTGGTGGTTGCTGGATGGAAAAATAGGAGTAGTGTTCTTATCTCTCCCAAATCATATATTCCTGTTCAAATCGTGGTTGTAGTAGTAGTAGTAGTAGTAGTAGTAGTAGTAGTAGTAGTAGTAGTAGTAGTAGTAGTAGTAGTAGTTGTTGTTGTAATAGTAGTAGTAGTTGTAAGAGTAGTAGTAGTGGTTGTTATTGTTGTAACGTGACCATTCTTGTTATAGTATTTTAATCATCTTTACAATCTCTAACAGCAATTCTTAACCACATCCCCTCACTCTCCCCACCCTCTCTCTCCCTCTCTCTCTCTCTCTCTGAGCAGTGGGTGTGGGCGTGCCGGTGCGCTCCCTGGGGGTGGGTCTGTGGGGCAAGATCGTTCACCAACACTTCAACATGTTCATCGGCAACGCGGTGCTGGTGGAGACGAAGGATGAGGAGAGGCACGCCCGCCCTTGGATGTGGCCGATACTGTGGCAGGTGAGGGCACAGGGACGCTAAGAGAGGCTGAATGAACTACCTAACTCTGTGTAACTCTAACTTTAACACTAACCTAACCTAACCTAATTAACCCAACCCAACCCAACCCAACCCAACCTAATCTAGTCTAACTGTATCTAACCTGACCTAACTACGTGTGTACGTGTAGGTGGATGGGTGGGTAGGAGAGTGAATGGGTGGGGTAGTGAGGCGTTGTGGAGTGGTTAGGTTAGTGGATGGGATGGTGTGGATTGAAAGGGAGGGAAGGGTAGAGGATGAGGAATAGGGAGTTGAGAATGAAAGATAAGAGTTATGATTGGGAAGATATATAACTAAGTAACCACTCATTTCTTCCTCTTTCTACTCCTCCTCCTCCTTCTCCTCCTCCTCCTCCTCCTCCTTCTCCTCCTCCTCCTCCTTCTCCTCCTCCTCCTGCTCCCGCTCTTTCTCCTCTTCCTCCTCTTTTCCTCTTCCTCTTTCTCCCTCTTCTCCTCCTCCTGCTCCCGCTCTTTCTCCTCTTCCTTCTCTTTTTCCTCCTCGTCCTCCTCTTCCACCACCTCCTCCTGCTCTTCTTCCTCCTGCTCCTTCTCCTGCTTCCCCTCTTTCTCCTCTACCTTCTCTTTTTCCTCCTCGTCCTTCTCTTCTTCCACTTCCTCCTCCTCCTCCTCCTCCTCCTCCTCCTCCTCCTCCCACACAGATGCAGACCCTGGGGAGTTACGTGGTGAACGAGACGAGTGGGGAGGAGCATTTCGCCGTGGGAATGACCAATCCTTTCATCACCTACCTAAACCTCCTCTGTCTCGCCGCCACGCCCTTGCTCGCCCTCACCCACGCCTTCTACAGCAAGAGACGCCCCGGCCAGTGCCCCGCGGCTGTAGGTGAGTGCTGAGGGGGAAGGATTGGAGGGGTGAGGTGAAATGTAGGTTGGGGAATGTTATGTAATGGTGTTTGACTGTTTGATCTTATCTAAGGGTAAATATGAGTGGTTTTCTCTCTCTTTCTCTCTCTCTCTCTCTCTTTCGTTTTTTTCTTCTGTTTTGTCTGTTTATCTATTTTTTTTCCTATTTTCTTTGGTGTTTGTTTGTTTTTATCTTATCTAAGCCTAAGAATGGGAGTGCTTGTTTTATTTTTTTTTTCTCTTTTCTTTACTTTATTTCTTCTTTTTCCTTCATTTCACCTGTTTTGTTTTTTTTATTTTTTTTTTTTTTTTGCTTCGTCTTATCTTGTGTATCTTGTTTCATTGCATTTCTTTCATTCGTCTACAAACTTATTCTTTCGAGTTTTCTTTTTCTCTTTTTTTTTTCTCCTCTCAATACACCAATACTCTTTCCCTCTTTCCTATATTTGGTTCTTTTTTTATTTTTCTTTCATTCCTTTCACTTATGTACAAACTTATTCTTCTTTTCTTTCCTTCCAGCTTTATTTTTCTTTTGTTTTTTTTTTCACCTTTCCATACAATAATGCTCTTTTCATTCTTCTTTTCTTTTCGTTCTTCTTGTTTCCGTTATTTCTTTTCAATCTTTTCATTCGTATACAAACTTTTTTTCTTCCTACTTTCTTTCCTTCCAGCTTTCTTCTTTTTCCACCTCTAAATACAGCAATAGTTTTTTTTTTTCCTCTTGTTTTCTTCTTGTTTTCTTGTTGCAGTTCTGTCATTTCCTTCATTTCATTTCTTTCATTCGTATACAAACTTTTCCTTGCTACTTTCCTTCCTTCCAGTTTTCTTTGATTTCCACTTTTCATTACAATATTCTTTTCATCCTCCTTTTCTTTTCGTTGTTGTTGTTTCCTTTATTTCTTCCCAATGTTTTCACTCGTATGCAAACTTTTTCTTCCCATTTTCTTCCTTCCAGCTTTCTTTATCTTTTATTTCCACCTCTCAGTTTCCTCCTTTTATCTTTCTTGTAGTTGTTTGCTTTATTTCATTTCTCCTACTTTATTTTCTTACAACTTTCTTTTTTCCACCTCTCCATATAACAATACTCTTCCTCCTTCTCTTCTGTGTGTGTGTGTATATGTGTGTGTGTGTGAGTGTCTGGTGTTCCCGCTGCAGAGGACAGGCGTGGGGTGCTGGCGGCGTGCGGGTGGCTGGGGCTGTGCTGGGCCGGCCACTACCTCCCTTTCTTCTTCATGAGTCGTGTCCTCTACTACCACCACTACTGCCCGTCCTACCTCTTCTCCTGCATGATTACAGGTGAGTTCATTTAGACACACACGCTCACAGGTAAAGACAGACACACACACGCACGTACACTAAATTATTGGTATTTATGTTAGTAGTGGTAGTGGTGGTGGTGTTGTTGTTACTACTGTTACTACTACTGCTACTACTGCTACTACTACTACTACTACTACTACTACTACTACTACTACTACTACTACTACTACTACTACTACTACTACTACTACTAACTACTACTTGTTCTTGTCCCTTCCTCCTCCTTCTCCTCTTCTTCCTCCTCCTCCTCCTCCTCCTCCTCCTCCTCCTCGTTGTCCTTCTCACCCTTCTGCTCCTCCTTTTTTTTTCTCTCTATCTCCTTTATCTCCTCCTTTCTCACACTCTTTCTCCTCTTCTCTCTCCACCTCCTTTTAATCCTCCTCCTCCTCCTCCTCCTCCTCCTCCCTCCTCCTCCTCCTCCTCCTCCTCCTCTTACTTCTACTACTACTACTACTACTACTACTACTACTACTACTACTACTACTACTACAACTACTACCATCACCACAACCCAAAACACCCACCCAAACACTTCTCACCATTTCAACAGGAGTCATCATATCGTGGGCGTGCAGGAGCGTGACACGAAGATGGCAATACAAAGGACGCGAGAAAGTGCACCTCTTCCTCCTGACGGCGTGTGGGGCGTCCGTTGTGGCCTCCTACGTAGCTTTCTTCCCCATCGCCACGTACATCAAGGGGGTTCAGTTCGAGGAAAACCCCAGACTGAATCCTTACCTGGATTATCTGTACGCGGGGCAGCTGTGGCCTGAGTTTGGCTACCGGATGGATGAGTACGTCAGCTTCACGTCCACTGTGGTGAGTTGAAGGTTGTGGTGGTGGTTGGACGGAGGGATGGAAAAATAGGATAAGAAAGTAAGATTAGCAAAGCAACACTATTCAATTAGTGGATAGTGTGAGAGAGTTTGTTTTGGTGTTGTAACTGTTTTTAATTAAGGATGGTTTTGTGTTGCGGTGGTGGTTGGAATGAGGGGAGGAAATGCAGAATAAGAAACAAACCAACACTTTTTAATTTCTAGGTTTAGGTAAGATAGAACATCAATAAAGTGAGAATACGTTAATTTCACTTCCATTGTGGTGAGTAGAGGGTTGTGGTGGTGGTTGAAAGGAAGACAGGAAAAACAGAATAGGAAAGAAACTCAGAATTTTTATATATTTCAATAAGATTTTAAGAAGATTGCAAGGGATTTCAGTGACAAGAAGCAATTTTGTAGATTTCAAGGACTATTAATAGATTTCAAGAGGATTTCAGTAACATAACAAGCAATTTTAGTAGATTTCAAGTTATTTGATATATTTCAAGAGGATTTTAAGAGGATTTCAGTGAGATTTCAATAATACGATAAGCAGTTTCAGTAGATTTCAATGCGTAATATATTTCAAGATGATTTCAGAGGATTTCAAAGGATTTCAATGACATAACAAGCAATTTCACCCGATTTCAAGGAATTTTAATATATCTCAAGAGGATTTCAAAGGATTCCAATAACATCGCAAGGAATTTCAATGCGTAATAGATATCAAGAGGGTTCCAGTCACATTTCAAGGCCCCCTTGTCTCCCTTGACCAGATCGGCTCTTGGAACCAAAGCAACTTCGCCAACACAGACCTGAACGCCACGCTGTACTTCTCAACGCCTCTCAACTACACTGTGGAGGACCGCCCTGCCATCAGCCCCGTCCCCGCCTCCTCCTACGATCTCTGGGCCTCCCGCGCCACCCTCTGACACACCAAACCCCCAGTAAACCAGTAAATCTCCTAGTATATTAGCAAACCCAGTAGAATAGCAGTGAACCGGTAAACCCTTAGTGAACTAGTTAATCCTTCAGTAAACCAGTAAATCTAACAATATCCCAGTAAATCTCCCAGATCAGGAGATTAATGGCCACAGTCTTCACTATTCTGATCCCCCCACATGAGTTTCTGAAGCTGTATGAAATCACCAGATAGTCAACAGAGTGAATATGGAAACGCGTCATGGTACTGAAGGGGCTAAACCAGTAACCACCCCCTCCCTGTGTCTGGAAAAATGATGTAGATAGAATTAGAAGAAAAATCATCGTTAGAAATTAAGAAACAAGCAACGAACAAAATAAATCAATAGAAAAAAAAACTTTTGATATATTTTTTTCCCACGGCCACACCTGTTCTTAATTAACGGACACCTTGCACCTACGAGCCTTGATTAACCGGACTGAGCCACCTGTTTGTTGTCTTGGCTTTCACTACAGGTAAGATAATGACTGTATATCTTATCTATCTATATATTTTCTCCATTTTACTTTATTTGATTCTATTTTCCTATTATCACCATCGTTATCATTATCAGGATAACATCATTCTTAGACAAATAAACACGTAGATAGATAAATGATAAGAATAATGGTAACTATATTTCATTTCATATTCCTACTATTACTATTATCATCGTTATCATTATTATCAGTTATTATTACTTTCTCTATTATCTGTCTATCTATGTATTTATCTATCTTAACTGTACCTTATATTCTTACTACTACTATCATCACCATTATCATTATGTTATCGTCATTATTTTTTTGTTATCTATCTACCTATACGTATTTATTTATCTATCATTGTATTCCATTATATATTTCAACTACTATCATCATCATCGTTGTTATTATTATATTTATTCTTATTATCATTTTATCTACCTATTCATCTATTTATCTATCATACTCTATACCATTTTATATTCCTATTACTAATGTTATCATCGTCATTATTATCATTATTATCTGTTATCTTTATTCTTTCTACCATCTATCTTCGTGTTTATTCATTTATCTTTCTTTACGTGGTTTAATTTTCCTATTATCATCGTTATCGTTATCATTTATCGTCATTATCCTCTTTATCATTTATCCATTCTTCTTTTCCTTCTGTTTCATCGGTTTATTCGTTTTCTTCCAGTTTGCTATGTTAATTATTTAGTCATTTAGTAAGTTAGTATTGAGGTAGTTACTTAAATCACCTTAGTTGGTTTGGCAGTTAGTTAGCTAGTTAGGTAAGTAATTTGTGTTGTTAATTAACCCATTCAGTACTGGGTCACATTTTTTACCATGAGTTTTGAGTGTGGTTATTACTGATTGAACCATTTTATTGACATTAGGAAGGGTCTATGGAGGTCAGAATATTAATGGCCAGAGTCGTTACTTTTTTTTTTTTTTTTCAATCCCCACATGAGTTTGTGAAGCTGTATTAAACCACCAAAGAGTAAACAGATTAGATATGGAAACTCGGCGTGGTACTGAAAGGGTTAAAATTAGTGGATCAACAACTAACAAATAAATCACCGTGTTTATCTATCACATATTTATCTTATCTGTATGTTTATCTATTCGTTTCCTTATTTATTCATTTATTTCCATGTGAGATGAAGACAAACTCAACTCAACTCAACTCACTTCGAAGCTTCAGTCTTGGGGTTTAGCGTGAGTCCGAGCGAGATTTTTCAGTTCCCAGCCTTCTCTGTGCGTTGATTGGCTGACGGGAAGCTTACGTGGCGCGGCTGTACCAATGGGAGCGACGGATGGCGGTGGAGTGATGGAGAGAGTGGAGGGAGAGAGGGAGAGAGCCGGGAGAACAGAGAGAAGGACGAGGAAGGAAGGAATACGGAGAAATGGTGAGTTATTTATTTATTTTGGGTTATTTATCTATTCTTTTATCTATTAGTGCTTGTTGTTCTTGTAGAGAGAGAGAGAGAGAAACAACTCCCCTCTTAATTTATCTTTATCTGTTAGTGTGTTTGTTATAATGTTTGTTTAATTGTCCATCTGTCTATCTATCTAATCTACCCGCTAATCTATCTATCTGTTTATCTATCTACCTACTTATTCATACATCTGCCTGCTAATCTATCTATTTAATCTATCTGCGTATCTATTTATCTCGTCATTTATCTATCTGCCTACTTACCTGTCCTTTTCTCGTGTTTAGTAGCAGTGTGTGTTTTTTTTTTTTGTGTGTGTGTTTTCCCTACTTTCATACTGGCATGCGTACAAGCACATACATAGGCATTCACTCAGGCAACACAACTTTATTTATACATATGGGTACAAAACATGATTCATAGTGGGCCTTTCGGCAACTAAGTGTGTGTGTGTGTGTGTGTGTGTGTGTGTGTGTGTGTGTTCACGTGCTTCTTATCTTCTGCATTACGTTGTGTTCTTGTATAATTGTATAAATGACGAAACTTTAAAGAGGAATGAGATATCTGATTGTTTTGCTTCTTTCTCTTCTCTCTCGTGTTTAGTAGTGTGTGTGTGTGTGTGTGTGTGTGTGAAAGCAAACTAGGACACACACACAGAGAGAGAGAGTGTGTGTGTGTGTGTGTGTGTGTGTGTGTGTGTGTTTGTGGTTCATGTGGTATCTTGTTAAATTTTGTGGTGGTCGTGAGGGCGAGGGAAGGTTAAAAAAAAATGTTAACCCCTTCAGTATTGAGACGCATTTTTTACGATTAGACCATTTGTTGACATTAGGAAGGGTCTACGGAGGTCAGAAGATAATAGCCAGAATCTCACTATTTTAATCCCCCAAATGAGTTTCTGAAGCTGTATCAAATAGTAGCAGGATTGTAAATAGTAGGGAATGAATAAGAAAACGTGTCGTGGGACTTTAGAGGTTAACGACCCAGTGCTTTGTTTGGTGTATCGCATCTCTCTCTCTCTCTCTCTCTCTCTCTCTCTCTCTCTCTCTCTCTCTCTCTCTCTCTCGTTTACTAACTGTTTGTCTTGAGTTCATGCGTCTCTAATTATGTCCTGCTTACACACACACACACAAGAGGTACAAGAGATAGAGATGAAAAAATAAAGGAAGGGAAACGGAGAGAGAGGAAACAAGGAAAGATCACCACCACCACCACCACCGCTACTACTACTACTACTACTACTACTACTACTACTACTACTACTACTACTACTACTACTACTATCCCGTCGCTAATTATGGATGGGTCCGCCTGCTGGTCCTCCCACGCCTTACCTGGCAATCATGAGCCTCACCTGCGCCGCTCCCAACTCACCTGCACGCTTATCTAACCTCCTTACCTCCATTATCTAATTTTTGTACCTACCTGTGACTTAAAATGTACGGTTTTTATCCTGATTTTTAGAGGGAGGGGTGTGTTTTAGTTTTTTTGTTTTTTCCTGATTTTTGGAGGGAAGGGAGTGCGTTTTGGGTTATTTATATTTTTGTGTTTGTTCTTGATTTTTGGAGGGAAATAGGCGTGTTTTAGTTTATTGTGTTTTTCCTGATTTTTAGAGGGGAGGGGGTGTGTTTTAGTCTGTTTTTGTGTGTTTTTCCTGATTTTTGGAAGAGGAGGCGTGCTTTAGTTTATTTTTGTGTTTTTCCTGATTTTTTGAAGGGAGGGAGCGTGTTTTAGTTTGTTTTTCCTGATTTTTGGTGGGGAGGGGACGTTTTAGTCTATTTTTGTGGTTTTCCTGATTTTTGGAGGGGAGGTGGTGTTTTAGCTTATTTTGTGCTTTTCCTGATTTTTGGAGGGGAGGAGGCGTGTTTTAGATTTTTTTTTCCTGATTTTGGAGATTTTTAGTTTATTTATATATTTTTTCCTGATTTTTGGAGGGGAGAGGGTGTGTTTTAGTTTATATTTTTGCGAGTTTTTTTTTCGTTTATTCTTTGTTTTTGTTACCGTTTCTTTCTTCTTGTCTTTCTTTATTTAATCTCCTTTTCTGTTTCGTTTCTATTTCTTGTTTGTTTTTCTTGTAATTATTGTTCTCTCTCTCTCTCTCTCTCTCTCTCTCTCTCTCTCTCTCTCTCTCTCTCTCTCTCTCTCTAAGAACTACGAGGCACCAGAGAGAGAGAGAGAGAGAGAGAAACAACAAAGCACCAGAGAGAGAGAGAGAGAGAGAGAGAGAGACACACACACACACACACACACACACACAGAGACTGACGTAATTCTCTGCACACGTTTCTCTTATCGTTATAATTACGAGGACAGCAAAAAAAAAGCATCGCGTAGCACAGCTGTATATAAGGAAGCTTCACTACTCTTTCTCTGTCTCGCCATCTGTCTCCTCTCTCTCTCTCTCTCTCCGTTACACACCCCCCTGTCATCCCCTGCACCAGCCATGTCGCGCCCCCTCGTCTCCCTGCTGCTGTTCATGCTGGTGGCTGTCTTCTGCTGTGTCATGGCGGGTTAGTGCAGCAGGTCATGCATTCGTTGGTGATTGATTTTTTTTTTTTATTTGTTTATTTATTTATTTATTTTTATTGGGAAAGGTTGATTAGGTTGATGTGAATGTTTGGTATGTTTTTTTCATATTTCTGGTTTTTATTATTTTTTTTTTAGGAGTGTGCGGTTTCAGTGAGTTCTTTTTGTTTTTCTCTAGTTTTTTAATTTTATTTTACTTTTCCCCACCAGAAAGTGTGTTTTCTGTGTTAATCTCTTGTTTTCTAGTTTTCATTTTTTCCCTTTAACTTAAGAGAATGTTTTTCCTGTGTTAATCTTTATTTTCCTATTTGACCTTCCTTTTTCCCACGATAGAAGCACAATTTTCCTTTCCAAATTAACCCTTTTCTACCTTTTCCTCTTTCCTAAAACTATCTCAAACATATTTTTCAGGAATCTTCCACCTTCTTCCCATTTTCTCCTTTCCTCAAACTGCCTCATTTCCTTTCCATCCTCATCCAAACACTTCTTAAGTTATTTTTCAAAATTTTCTACTTTCTCCCCCTTTGTCCCTTCTCTAACCTGCCTCATTCCTATCCATGCCCTTTCAAACACCTTTAAGTCAGTTTCCATTCCATCTACCAGTCGGTTTTTCCCCCTCATAGCCCCGGGCAGTCCCAGGTTGTGCCACGACGGGTACTTCCAGTGTGGCGAGGGTCTGTGCATTCCTGACGCGCTGGTGTGTGATGGGGAATTGAACTGCATAGCTGGGAATGACGAGGAGAACTGTGCGCAAGGTGAGTCTGCGTACGTGTGGGTTGAGTGAGATTGACGTTATTAGTTTTTTTTTTTTTTTTTTTGTGAATTTTTAAAGATTTTTACTTTTTTTTTTTATCCATGAATGAGCTTAGGTGGATAAAGTATTAAAGTTTGTTTTAAAATGGTAGTTGATGAATGAATTTGAAGCAGTAATCAACAGGAGCCATTTTATGAAACACTTCTGCGCTGCGGCACCGCTCACAACTTTCAAAAGGCTTTAGTTGAAGTTAGACGGGTTTATCATGATGTTTTTACGTTTATAGTGACAGATTAACAAAATATCTACGTTATTGTCAGGAGAATCACTCTTGAGAACCAGGGCTAGTCGTATCTGAGGCCTTTGAAAATAGTCGTAGTGAGAATGAACAGCGTTTCAAAATCGGATACGAAATAGGAGTGAATCAATCTTTCCCCATGTCAGTTGCTTATCTCTACCTTCTCCCCATGGTGCAGGCAAGGCGCGTAACTGCTTCCCAGGATACTTCCAGTGTGCCATTGGTAACTGCATCCCCGATAGCCTTGTGTGTAACGGAGAACTTAATTGTGTGACGGGCAACGATGAGGCCTTCTGCTGAGCTTCGCCTGGCCCTCTGCTCGGAACTCCACATCGCTACCGTCCATACAGCATCGTGGAGTGAGGAGTGTTTGCCCTGTTTTAGTGTTTTACTTCGATTTTTCTGAATTTTGTGTATGACCTCTCGCTATCTCTACTAGAACCACTAAAAGCTGGTGTCTTAAACGTTGATATAGTACTAGTGGAAATTATTATTTTTTTTTTATTCATTTTTTTTTTTTTCCTGAATCGGGATATTGTGATGTAATTTGTGTTGGTAATTTTCGTTGCCTTACCTGCACTACTAAAAGCTGGTGTCTTAACGTTGATATACTAGTTAGAATTCTTTTTTTTTTTTTCTGAATCGTGTTATCGTGATGTATATTGGTATTTTTCTCTTCCCTGTACCATTAGACAGATCCATGGATGGGGTTGATAGTGAAAATTGATAAGTGTTTCATTCAGGGACTGGACAAGTGTAGGTCTATACTAGTGACCTTTAGCATCTTATTTCCTGGGTTGTTATTAGTGGTGTTCAGCCTGGAATTAACTTTGAGGATATTCTAGTTCAAGATTGAGGCAGAGTGAGGCGCCTTTCATCTTGTTTGTTGTGCCGTCAGCCAGCTTCACTCACTTAAAATCCTCTCATCAGTGTCTGAGTGTGTGTGTGTGTTCAAGGAAAATTTGCAAGCGCTCTCTCTCTCTCTGAAAACCAGCTTCTTTATATTTCATTGTGGTAGATGCATGAACACAAAGCACTGTAAGTCATCTGATTCTGCTGGTGACTCTGAAAGTACTTGTGATATTTGGCTAACCTTTTGTACTCTTGTAACCAATAAACACTTCCCTAATGTTGTGGGAATCGTGGTGGCAGCATGGAACTCTGAGAAATGTACAAACTGGTTTCATGGTGTGGTGTAGTGGTAGTAATCATTGACTGTTGTATAGAGCTAGAGAATAATGTAATAAACCTAATGTAAACGGAAGGAATTGGGTGTAAGAAGTAGTGGTGTAGTGATAATAAATGCTTGCTTGTATGTTGCTAATAAACACACACACATATTAGTTCTAACAAATACAACACACACATATAATATATTGATTCAAATGCACACACACACATCAGTTCTAACAAATACAAGACACACATATATATTGATTCAAACACACACACACGAGCATAAAGCCCAGGCCCTGTAAAACTACAACTAGATAAATACACACACACACACATATATATATATATTTTGTCCTTGGCCAGTCCTTCTTACAGAAAAAAAAAAAAAAACACTCACATTAATTTTAACACACACTTCTATATCAATTTAATTTTAACACACAAGTACATACATATATTAATTCTAACACATTCATACACACATTAACCTGACACTGGTAATGATAGAGGTAACTGTACTTGAATAATTTGCATGTAAGTAATAAAAGCAGTAGGTGTCTTTGCTACCTCACCAAACAATAGTCTTTTCCACTGCCTCACTTGACAATAACCTGTGTATATGTGACTTCACTCTTATCTACTTCATAGGGACTCATCAATGTAAGGTCAGGTGTAGTTTGAGAAGCTTCCAACATCTATCTTCTTACTCTGCTCCTTCCAACATCTATCTTTTAACTGTGCCTCCAACATCCTGCTTCCAACATCTATCTTCTTACTCTGCTCCTTCCAACAAGTTCTTCCGCTGACTTTCATCAAACTCATCTTTTCTGGGCCAGTATTCTTAAACTCTTTCCTCTCACCATCTCTACTTTTTCCAAAGGCATTTTAGTTGA
>NC_059264.1:2014082-2024082 GCF_017591435.1 Portunus trituberculatus | reverse complement strand
TTGAGAGAGAGAGAGAGAGAGAGAGCGTTCCAAGTATCAATGACTCTCACTGAAAAGAAACGCCCTCTGATATCCATGTTACAGTGCAGAACAAACAGCTTGAGAGAATGTCCCCCAGTATTCCTTACCATATTCCTCACAAACAGGTGTTCAAGATGAGGCCAATAACCTTTAAAAATTTTGAAGGCAATACTCAGGTCAGATCTAATCCATCTGCCTTTGATGGAATATAAACTTATAAACAAGACGCTCACTAAAGGACAAATAAAACCTATTAGTACGTCTCTGAGTATTTCCTAATTTCATATCCCCAGTATTGCCAGTAAACCAAACAAACTTCAAGAGCAAAGTCAAGGATAGGACGGATATTAGGTAGCTTTTCTCACACATGTAGGCCTGACAGTCTATTGCAGATTCCCTCTTTTCTTATGTTCTTATGTTAATACCTCCAGCCTTCCCACCAATGTCCCTGTACCAGTTGATGATGGAAGCTTAGCTAGTGTATCCTCAATTTTAGTAATGTTAAAACTATCAGCACTGAACAAAAATTCCTTATCACACTGTTGCAAAGGAAATGTGTTTAGCAAGACAGAATTAGTAAAAGCAGCTGAGAATGAAGCAACAAAATGGTTAGCCATATTTACTTGTACAGGTTCAACCACCCACCCATCACCACAAGCAAGGCTCCTACAGTAGGCCTCTCAACCTTCTTGCTACTGTGACAAGAATGAAAATGCTGGCCATTAGGATTACCAGAAGACACCAACAACTTTCTGCAATCAATGACACACTGCTTAACTCGACCAACTGATTTCTAAGATCATTCCACAACCTCAATGCAGGAATGGACAATCTGCCAAACCTAGAACGTGCATCCTTGTACTTAAACCAGACCTCCTTTTTTCTCTATTTGGTTGCATGACATGACAAAAAAATAAGTTAGCAGAGGCCAAGACTACATATCAATAAAGACATATTCTGAAATAGTAGTCAACAACTGGACAGCCTCCCTGACACTGTGGTTAATACAAGAACAACGTTTGATAGTGAAAGGAAAATTAGATAATGTGTGGATGTGCCAAAGATATAAATGGGACTATAGAACCATGGGCACTGTCCTAATACAGATGTCCCTCCAGCTGCCCTTGCTTCCCAGCCCTCCCTTCACAGCTCTTTCACTCAGCTGACAGGATGAGGCAAACAAAATACTGCAGGATAACCCAAATTAACCAAACCCCAAATTTTAACCTAACATAACCCAACCCTAACCTTAATCTAACCCTAATTTAAACCTAACCTAACCCAACCCTAACTTTAACCTAACCTAATTGAAGCAACACGCACCACAAATACAACTTCCTTGGAACCCTTCTGACCAATGGCATGGTTAGGATATGCTAGGTAGGTTAGGTTAGATTAAAATTTATATTAGGTTAATTTTAGTTACATTTCTACTCCCACATCGTCATTTGAGTGAAAGAGCAATGAAGGGAGAGCTGGGAAACGAGGACAGCTGGAGGGGTCTGTATTAGGACAGCTGGAGGGACGTGTGTATTAGGACAGCTGGAGGGACGTGTGTATTGGGACAGCTGGAGGGACGTGTGTATTAGGACAGCTGGAGGGACGTGTGTATTGGGACAGCTGGAGGGACGTGTGTATTAGGACAGCTGGAGGGACGTGTGTATTAGGAAAGCTGGAGGGACGCCATGACTCCAAACACCAGCCTCTTCTAACCACCATCACCACTCACATTAGAACTTAGCTTCAATAACTTCGAGCTGAGTCATACGCCTACCCACAATCCACCAGAAAGCGTAAAATTCCATAAATAAAGTGTCAGAGAATATCACCACCACCATCACCACACAGAACACTTCACCACACCACCAGAGCACTGTGCATCTTGGTGAGGGCCTAGTGACAGCATTGGTAGCCCTCCCCTGCCCTGACACACCCTAAATACCTCACACTCACCGGCATTGCTGACACGCTGCCCTACACCCTGAAAAGTCTCGCTGTCTTGTCTTCGTGTCTAAATCTTGTTCTTTATTAACTAGCAAGCCATGTTCTCTCTAAAAAAAAAAAAAACTTCTTATTCTTCTCTCTACAGTCTATAAAGTTCCAGTTATATCTTCTCCACTCTCATTTTTATATTTTTGCGTTAATATTCTCAGTGTGAAGATATAAGAAGGAAAATGAAGAGAAAGTAGGTGGAAGAGGGATATAGATAAGCAGAAAATTCGACAAATATATGGTAAAATGAAATGCAAATAATAAAGGAAGAAAGGAAAGTAAACAAAGGAAGGAAGTGAAGCAAGGAAGAAGAGAGTGGGGAGGGGAGCTTGCATTTATTCTTTTCTTCCTTCTCTCTCTCTCTCTCTCTCTCTCTCGTATCTCTTTTCCTCCTCCTCCTCTTTCTCATCCCTTTTCTCTCTTATTCTTTCGTTATTATATTACCTACTGCTTTTATTTCCCTTTCTTTCATTCGTCTTTACTCCCTCTTCCTCTCTATTCACCATTCATCCTATAGTTTCTTCATACTTCCTCCCTTTATCTCCTTGCTTGACTTTTTCTCCTTTATTCATTATTCTATTGTTTTCGTTTTCCTCCTTATCTTATCTAGCTCTTCCATCCCATTTCTTCTTCTTTCATTCATTATCTTAGTTCTTTATCTGATTCTCCGTACATCAACACTCCTCTTCCTCTTGCTCCTCCACAAACCTTGGTATTAGTGACAAAAGTGGACAAGAAACACTCATCCCTATTTTAACTCATCACATTTATTTCATTACCATCTCTAGAATCACCACCACCACCACCACCACTACCCGCACCATCATAACTGATTCTCTTTCCTTCCTGCTCTCTTTCTTTCATTCAAATTGCAGCATAATTCAGTCAGTTTGACCCCTTCAATACCGAGACGCATTTTTACCTTCATTTTTGTGTATCATTAAACGATATTACTTGCATCAGGATGGGTCTATGGACGTCAAAAGATTAATGGCCAGAGTCTTCACTATTTTAATTCCCACATGTGTCTGGAGTTTTATATAATCGCCTAAAAGTAACTAGAATATCAAAACGCGGTATGGTACTGAAAAGATTAAACGCAATATCTCTCTCTCTCTCTCTCTCTCTCTCTCTCTCTCTCTCTCTCTCATTGCGCGCAGCTGGTGGTCTTACACAGCTCCAGAAACCTGTGTGGGAAGATTAAAATAGTGAAAACTGTGGCCATTAATTTTCTGACCTCCATAGATCTCCCTACGTAATGTCAATAATATGGTCTTAATCGTACACAAATCTCAAGGTAAAAATGTGTCCCAGTATCGTAGGTTAACTTGGCAAGAAATAGACGAGGAGGAAAAGTAATGACGTCACTAATAAGGTGTAATGAAAGAAAACAATTATTTATCACTCTTCTATACTGAGAGAGAGAGAGAGAGAGAGAGAGAGAGAGAGAGAGAGAGAGAGAGAGAGAGAGTGTTAGGTGATATGGGAGATGAAAGAAGATAATCAGATTCCATAGCTTCTCTCCTTCACCTCCCCTCTTCCCCTCATCCCTTCTTCCCTTCTCTCTCCTTCTTCCCTTCCCTTCCCTTCTCTTCCAAGACCAAAGGACGAAGCCAGACGCATGACACACACACACACACACACACACACACACACACACACACACACACACGGTTGCACGTAAAGCATATCACGAGAGAGAGAGAGAGAGAGAGAGAGAGAGAGAGAGAGAGAGAGAGAGAGAGAGAGAGAGAGAGAGAGAGAGAAATTCCAATAATTAACGCTAACACTTGAAGTAATAGAATCAAATTAAACACAACAACAACAACAACAACAACAACAACAACAACTAGCAACTACGAAATTTTATACAGTGTGTGTGTGTGTGTGTGTGTGTGTGTGTGTGTGTGTGTGTGTGTGTGTGTGTGTGTGTGTGTGAGTAAATAACTAAATAAAGTAAGAGGATAAGTTGCGATCTAGTCTCTCTCTCTCTCTCTCTCTCTCTCTCTCAACAAAGGAGCCATTATACTACTAGTGCTAAACTGCGTGTCATAAGCGTCACACACACACACACACACACACACACACACACACACACACACACACACACACACACACACACACACACATTGTAATCTACTCTTAAGTAACTGCTTACTACTACTACTACTACTACTACTACTACTACTACTACTACTACTACTACTACTATATAGTATCGATAACGTGTTTCTCAATATAATAAACATGTTTACTGATTAATGACTAATGAGAGATGTGTGTGTGTGTGTGTGTGTGTCAAAAGAATAAAGAAAAAAAAAGATGACAAGATCAGCAAATACATTGTATAAAGCTAACACACACACACACACACACACACACACACACACATGGCGTCATCATTCATTTCTGTCTCTGATTGGTCAATCTGGCGGACGTGGCAACCAAATCCACCAATAGCAGAGCAGGACTGGCTGGGTGACCAGCAGGCAACCAAGGTGAACACACACACACACACACACACACACACACACACACACACACACACACTCTCTCTCTCATTGACGTGTAACATTTCAGAAAAGAAAGAAGATATTTTCCCCCTCACATGATGTAACATAAGAGGAGAAGAAGAAGAAGAAGAAGAAGAAGAAGAAGAAGAAGAAGAAGAGAAGGAGGAGGAGAGGAGGAGGAGGAGGAGGAGGAGGAGGAGGAGATCTAGCGTAACTACTACTATCGCTTAAAGAAAAAAAAATTATCGGAAACCATTTTCTTTATAAAACTTGTCTAATTTACTTTTGAACGCAGCTAGCGTGTCAACTTGGACGACGGACGCTGGCAGCTTGTTCCAGTGTTCAACTATTCTTACGTTAAAAGTTTCTTCGCAAATCAGTATTAAATCGCTGTCCTTTAAGCTTCAAGCCGTTATTTCTCGTTACTGATTGCGAAAGCTCAAAAAGATTTTCATAGTCGATCTTATCTATATTTTTAAGTATTTTAAACGTTTGAATGAGGTCACCTCGGATGCGACGATCTCTGAGGGAGAACATATCTAGTCTTTTGAGACGTTCTTCATATGACAGGCCACATATTCCGGGGATTAGTTTCGTTGCTCGTCTTTGAACGCTCTCTTATTTATTAATGTCTTCTTGATAACATGGAGACCAGAACTGAACCGCGCATTCCAAATGCGGTCTCACTAATGTATAAAAACGCGTTATGACTTCAGGTGTTTTATAATCAAAAACAATGTTAGCTTTACGACTAGCGGCCGAACACTGTGCAGCACATTTTAAGTCATTTGTTATGAGTACTCCCAGGTCCTTTTCTTCAGTGACTTTAATTAAGTTACGTCCATGTAATTTGTAATTATTTTTCACATGGTTTAGGCCGATGTGCATTACTTTGCACTTATCTGTATTAAAATTTAATAGCCATTTATCGCTCCAGCTACTAAGGTTGTCTAAATCCCGCTGGATGGCATCACAATCGTCTCTTGTGCATACTTTGCTACCTAGTTTAGTGTCGTCTGCGAATTTTGATATTTTTGATACGATGCCGCAGTCTAAGTCATTTATGTATATCAAAAAAGTAATGGACCCAAAACTGAACCCTGGGGAACACCACTCGTAACTTGAAGCCAGTCGGAAGCTTCTCCGTTAATAACAACTCTTTGCTTTCTATTAGTTAGCCAACTATCAATCCATCCACACAACTGCTCTCCCATCCCGTGGGCTTTCAGTTTAATTAAGAGACGTTTGTGTGGGACTGTATCAAAAGCTTTCCTGAAGTCAAGATAAATTATGTCGGATGGAGCTCTGTCATCATAATTAGAGAATATGTCATTGAAAAATTCTAGGAGATTCGTTAGGCATGATCTGTTGTTCCTGAAACCATGTTGTGAGTCTAATATCAATTTGTGGCTGTCTAGAAAGGAAATAATTTTGTCTCTAATTATTTTTCTAGAATTTTTATAACTACCGAGGTGAGACTGATGGGCCTATAATTACCAGCATCACTTTTGTTGCCCTTCTTGAATATTGGCGTGACATTAGCGCATTTCCAGTGACTTGGTACTTTTCTTTCCTGCAACGATCTATTATAAAGTAATTTAAGAGGTAACACCAGCTGTTCTTGACATTCTCTTAATAGCCTCGTTGATAATCTATCAGCCCCTGTGCTCTTATTGGGGTCAAGGTTGCGCAGGTATTTGGCTATATCGTCTTCGCTAATTTCGTCTATTATCAGCTTTTCATTTTCAGATCCTCTATACATGTTGATCGCGGTTGGCAAGGTCGAAAAGTCTTCTGTGATAAACACGCTGTGAAAAAGTTATTTAGGATTGTTGCCATGGCTTTACTATCACTCACAAGTGTGTTATTATTATCTTTATCGGCCCAATTTTTCTTTGACAGTCTTTTTACTACGAATGTATTGGAAAAACTTTTAGGATTTGTTTTGCTTGCCTTGATATATTTATTTCGAGATTGCGCTTCGACTTCCTTATCTCTCTCTCGCAACATCTTTTGGTGGTAATATAATTGCTGTAATCGTTATCAGATTTAGTTCGTTTATATTTAGCATATAAGCTCTTTTTCCTGGCGATGATGTGTTTTATAGTGTGTGTCATCCATTGGGGATTTTTTGTGCTATTTATTCGTTTTCTAACTTGTGGAATCCATTTACTTTCTGTTTCAAGGAGAATGTTAGTAAAGGCTGAACACATCTGCTCCATGTCTTTGTTTGCGAAGACTGTTTGCCAATTAATTTTTTGTAATTCTAATTTAAGTCTTAGCGTGTTACCTTTCTTATAGTTAGGGACTAAAAGTGCGTTTTCTTTTATGTCTACCTCGCAGTTAATATTACATCGTATAATTTTATGGGTTCATCTCTTTTTTTAATTATACTTCTAGCATTTGTGTAAAATAAGGTTAGGCCTTTCAAGGTTTTCTTATGCTTTTCAGCTGGTCCGTTACGCGATTCGCTTAGTGAAAATCCTCCTCTTGTGTTTCTTGCTCGTTTGTCACTGGCACCGATGACGACTCTCCTGTCTCTTCCTGCCTATCTACGCTAGGTTGTTCCTCTGTTACGGGAGCTGTTTGGTCGTTGTCAGTTACATTGGCAACTACCTCGTCACTGACTACTCTATCTGTGTCCTCCTCAGCTGTGCTCCCTTGTCCTATCTTTGGGGGCAAGGTATGTCAGCTAAACATTCACCTAAAACTCTACCTAACCTCGCTTTCCCCACACAGTTAAGGTGTAAGCCCTCACGAGCATACAAAGTTTTGTCCGAACAGAAGTGGTGCCACAAATCAAAGAAATACATTCCTTCCTGCCTAGTGAGCGCCTCTACCTGTCGATTTACAACTGACATCTTTCTAAACATGGCAGGTCCGACATCATATCGGGGAATGATGCCACACACTGCTACCTTGCGTCTTCTTTCGGCAAATTCCCTCATCACGCCTCGATATTTATCTACGATGTCAGTTGCAGTGTCACGGTGGAGGTTATTCGTACCAACAACTGTAACGAAGAATGTGTCCTCCGTAGAGTTTTCCACTAAGTAGTCAACTCTTTCCGTGATATCCTCAACCTTACGGCCTGGATAACATTTATGTTTCCTATTTGGCTTGCCTCGACAAAACTCGTTATCCTGGCCGCTAACAAGACTATCCCCAACCAGAATTACATCCGGTTCGGGTTCAGTCTCCTCTTGCAACGCAGCAAACCTATTTTGTAATGTCACAGTGGCGCTGTCTGTAGTCTGAGCATTGGCCGTTCTACCGTTCCTAACAATTTGAAAGCCGTCGTCTATATCTGGTGAGTCATCTAACCTGCTCTCCTCCTGATTTACATTAGCGACTTTGACGGCTTTACCATCCTGCACTAATTTCCTGACCTCATGTAGTTCGTCTTTCAGACGCGCTACTTCATCCTTCAGTTCCTTGATTTCGGCCAATGCATTTGCCTGAGAGTTGCAAAATAGACAACAAAGTTGACAATTTTGCTCAAGAAACAGCTCAACAACGAAAGCATTTCCACAGCCTGAACACGTGTAACGGGTGGCCTTAGGCATTGTGAAAACTCAAAATAAAACGATACAAAAAGACACTGAAAAACTATGACTGTACCAAAACTCCAGTAAATCAGGGATTAACGCAGGTAGGAAAAGGGTCGAGTTAAGGGTTTAAGGTCAGGTCACGCGCACCTGGTCGGCGGGAAGCGCAAATCTCTTGGGAATAATCAGCAACGAAAGAGTAGTGGTGGCGGTTGGAATTTTAGGGTTACACACGCAAAATGGCAATTTACTAAACTTACGAGTCAAATAAAAACACTGCTGAAAGGTAAAAACACGGGTTAGAAAACAAACACTTATGAGTAACAGATGAACAGTTGGAAAGACACATAAGCCTATCCGGAGGAAGAGGAGAGGAGGAGGAGGAAGGAGGAGGAGGAGGAGGAGGAGGAGGAGGAGGAGGAGGAGGAGGAGAGAGGTCGAGAAGGACAAGATGAACAAGAACAAGAACACAACAACGGATAAAACAAACACAAAGCAAGGATGGATCGTGATGAGAGAGAGAGAGAGAGAGAGAGAGAGAGAGAGAGAGAGAGAGAGAGAGAGAGAGAGAGAGAGAGAGAGAGAGAGAGAGAGAGAGAGAGAGAGAGAGAGAGAGAGAGAGAGAGAGAGAGAGAGAATCCTTAGGAGTAACTGGGACAGATGAAATTTCTCTTCACTCTAATTCGCACTAGGCAACCTCTTTTCGTTATACAACTCTAATTTAGCGCGTGGCTACAGGGAATATGTGTGTGTGTGTGTGTGTGTGTGTGTGTGTGTGTGTGTGTGTGTGTGTGTGTGTGTGTCCAGCGCGTCTATCAGCCAGTGTCAGTGTGGGTTTGGCGCGCGGTGTGTGTGTGCTGGTGAGCGTGGCTGTGGTTGAGTTGCTGTGTTCGTAACTTAAGTGTGTGCGCGTTGGTCTGCGAGTGTCCTGCGCTATGGCTCCTAAGAAAGCGAAGACCGTGGCTGTGGTTGGTGCTGGCTTGGTAAGTTTGGTAGTAGTAGTAGTGGTAGAAGTGGTAATCATAGACGTAGTAGTAGTAGTAGCAGTGATAATAGTAGTAGTAGTTGTAGTAGCAGTGATAAAAAGTAATAGTAGTAGTAGTAGTAGTGATAAAAGTAGTAGTAGTAGTGTGGTGCGGCTATATAGTTAATGAAATAACATAGTGGTGACTAGTAATGTGATGAAGATGATGATGGTGGCGGTGGTAGTACATGTGGTGGTGGTGGTGGTGGTACACTTGCATAAGCTGGCTGGGTACTCTCGTGTTATGAAAGACGTACTTTTTTTTCTTTCTGTCTTAATTTAAATCCTTGAGTTAAAGGGACGGGTTCAGCAGCTTTCAATGGTGTGTTTAAAGGGAATTCGAGTGTGTTTTTAAGGGTGTCTGAGAGTGTTTTCAATAGGCGGTTTCTAAAGGTTTCAAAGGGTGTTTTGGGGATATTTTCAATGATGTTTTTTTTTATGTTTTCGAGGATATTTTTAAGAGTTTTCATTGGTGTTTTATTAAGGATGTTTTAAGGGTGTATTCAAGGGTTTTCAAGGGTTGTCAATGGTGTTTTCAAGGGTGTTTTATTAAGGATGTTTTAAGGGAGATTTTAAGAACGTTTCCATGGTGTATTCAAGGGTTGTCAATGGTGCTTTCAAGTGTTTTTAAGGGTGTTTTCAAGGGTTGCTCTCTCACCACAACCTTCAAACCAAGTCATGATGAAGAGATTGGTCAAATTCTTAAATTGATTACTTCTTTACAACTGATGAGATGGTTAGCTAAGTGTGTTAATGTGTGTGTGTGTGTGTGTGTGTGTGTATGAGAGAGAGAGTCTGCATTTGTGTAATAGAGAAGTACTTTAACCTGCCAATAAAACCATGAAAGAAAAAAAAAACGAATACTAGAACACTTTCAACTCGAGTCTTTAATCCCTTTCAAT
>NC_059264.1:1974082-2009082 GCF_017591435.1 Portunus trituberculatus | reverse complement strand
TTAGCAAGATTTCTAGCTGATCATAAGGAAAAGCTGTCTTGAAAACCTGGGTCCATATTCAGAAACGCTTTGCTTCTCACCACAAGTATTTTCAAAGGCTACAGATATGATTAGCGGAGTTTTTAAAGCGTTTCTCTAGTTAGTAATGCAGAAAGCTTGTCACTCTGCCTCTAGAACCGCAAAAAAAAAAAAAAAAATCTTCGAAAACTCATGTAGATTTAAATACAGTCCTTTGAAATAGTGGAGGTGAAGTGTAGAAATGTTTAATACGAGCCCTGGCTAATCGTCTATGGGGACTTGAAACATTGTCATGGTGAAAGAGCAAGGCAGGGAGTTCCAGTGTTCAAGAGAAAGGGATGAATGATTGAGAGTACTAGTTAACTCTTGCATTGGAGAGGTGGACAGAGTAGAAGGTGAGAGAAAGAAGAAAGTATTGTCAACCTGTATTGCTGTGAAAGACTTGCCTAACCACCACCACCACCACCACCACCAGTGCATCTTCTCCGTGGGGCGTCGATTTGTGAACGAGGTGTTGCTGACGAGAGCTGAGGACTTCCCAAACGTGACAGTTCACTTCAACCACAAGCTGGAGACATGTGACCTGGAACGAGGCGAGCTGACCTTCACCGAGTAAGAGAGAGAGAGAGAGAGAGAGAGAGAGAGAGAGAGAGAGAGAGAGAGAGAGAGAGAGAGAGAGAGAGAGAGAGAGAGAGAGAGAGAGAGAGAGACACTCACTCACACACACACACACCAACCACAACACCACCACCACCACCACACCCTCCCTCACCCACAGCACGCTAACTGGAGAGAGGGTGAACGCCAAGGCAGACCTGCTGATAGGCTGTGACGGCGCATACTCCAACATGAGGAAGCAGATGTTGAAACGAGCACACTTCAACTACAAGCAGGAATATATCCCACACGGATACATGGAGCTGTGCATTCCCGCCACGCCAGAGGGGAAGGTGAGGTGGGGAAACAGGGAAGGGGAGAGATATGTAACGAGATGAAGAGAAAAAGGGAAGGAAAGAGGCAGGAGATAACTAAATAAGATGGGGAGAAGGGGAAGGAAAGGAAAGGAGAAGTAAATGGGATGGGGAGAAGAAGAGAAGGGGAGATAAGTAATGACATGAGAAGAAGGGGAGGGGAAGGAGATAAGTAATGAGATGAGGAGAAGAAGGGGAGGGGAAGAGGAAGGAGATAAGTAAATCAGATAGGGAGAAGGGGAAGGGAAGGAGGAGAAAATTAAATAAGTAAATACAATAGTGTACTGATTGTAAATAAGTAAATGAATAAGACACACACACACACACACACACACACACCACCACCACCACCACCATCACTCCTTTTCTTTTTTATATTCTCTTCTCCATCCTCACCACTGCCATCACCACCTCTTCCTCCTCCTCCATCACCGCTACCTTTTCCTCTCTCTTCTCTCACCACCACCACAACCATCACTACTTTTCTTCATTACCTGTCATCCTTTTCCACCACCACCACCACCACTACTACTACTACTACTACTACTACTATCATTTTTTATCCTTTTTTTTCATTTTTATGCAAGATTTTTGTTTATTTTCTGTTTTGACGAGAATTCATTTTTTTGCATTTTTTTTATTTTCCTACTACTACTACTACTACTACTACTACTATATTACAGTTTATTGATCACAGTTACATAAAATAATACCTTAGAAAAAAATCTCTACTACTACTATTACCACCACCACCACCACCACCACCTATTCCAGTTCGCCATGCCCCACAATTACTTGCACATTTGGCCCCGAGGGAAGTACATGATGATCGCCCTGCCCAACCAAGACTGCAGCTGGACCGTCACTCTCTTCATGCCCTTCGATATATTTGGCACCCTGAATACTGCGGAGAAACTGCTAAGCTTCTTCCAGGTGAGAGAGAGAGAGAGAGAGAGAGAGAGAGAGAGAGAGAGAGAGAGAGAGAGAGAGAGAGAGAGAGTGAGTGAGTTTGGTTGTTTTCTATTTTTTTTAAAGATATTTGTTTCTGATCTATTTTGACTTGAGAATTAACTTTTTTTTTCCCTTTTACTACTACTACTACTACTACTACTACTACTACTACTACTACTACTACTACTACTACTACTACTATTCCCACAGGCTAATTATCCAGACGCCATCCCGCTGATCGGCAAGGAGAAGCTGATTAATGATTTCTTCAACAACAAACCACTGCCCATGATATCAGTCAAGGTAATGCACGTCACTCACTGACTCAATGACTGACTGACTGACTGAGTGAGTGAGTGAGTGAGTGTGATTGATTTATTGACTGACTGATTGATTGAGTGAATGAGTGTGTGACTGACTGACTGATTGAGTAAGCGAGTGAGTGTGATTGATTGACTGACTGACTGACTGATTGATTGAGCGAGCGAGCGAGCGTGATTGATTGATTGACTGACTGACTGACTGATTGAGCGAGCGAGCGAGTGTGTGATTGATTGACTGACTGACTGACTGACTAGCTTACTATTTGACTGACTGACTTGCAAACTCACTCACATTCAGTTGAGTCACCAAACTATGCAATGACTGACGGACTGACTGACTGACCGGCTGACTGACAAAACTGAGATGATTTTGATAAATGATAATGAAAACGATAAGACAATTCTATACCTAACCAGAAAAGATGATAGTTACAATGAAGATAAAAAAAAAAAAAAGGTAAATATAACGAAAATAATGGCCACAGTCTTCACTATTTTAATCCCCCACATGAGTTTCTGAAGCTGTCTAAAATCACCAAATAGTAAGCAGAGTGAATATGGAAACGTGTCGTCATGGTACTGTAGGGGTTAATTTCATCCACCACCACCACCACCACCACCACCACCACCACCACTACCACTCCCGTTTTCTTTCAGTGTTCTCCGTATCACGTGGGCAACACCAGCGTGATCATGGGAGACGCAGCCCACGCCATGGTTCCTTTCTACGGCCAGGGAATGAACTGCGTAAGAGAGAGAGAGAGAGAGAGAGAGAGAGAGAGAGAGAGAGAGAGAGAGAGAGAGAGAGAGAGAGAGAGAGGTGGAGTTTAGTGATGTAAGAAGTGACGTTACAAATCTATTTTTTTCTTTTTCTTTCTTTTTCCTTTGTCAATCTTAACAATTACCACAGCCCCTCCCCCTTCTCTCTCTCTCTCTCTCTCTCTCTCTCTGGGCGGATGTGCAAGTATGTGGGTGTGTGGAGGGGCGGATAGAGTGATATGTGGGATGGAAAGATGGATTGATATGTGGATGAATGAGTAACTGGATAGGTGGTAGAAAATGTCCTTACATGTCCCAAAACTCCCTTAAAATGTCATTAAATTACTTAAAATGTCCTTAAAACGTCATTTAATGCTTAAAAATGTTCTCAAATTACTTGGAATGGGTAGACGGAAGGGTGAGTGTGTGGCTGTGTGTATAGATGAGTGGGTAAGGAGATGGGTAAGGCCACCTCCTCTACACCACGATGTGAGGCAACAGCACCACGAATCACCACGACTTGCAAGAAAAAATAAATGCAGCTATCGTGTAATATCGTGAACATAAAATTTGGAGTCGTGAAACATCGAGTGATAGTCTAGGCCCACCACCACCACCCCAACCCAACCAACCACCACCACCACCACCAAACCCACCAACCCAACCCCACCTCACCTCACCACCACCACCACCACCAACCCAACCTAACCTACCACCACCACCACCACCAACCTAACCTCTAACCTCCCACCCCCTCCCGACTCCCCAGGGCAATGGAGGACTGCGTGGTGCTGGACGAAATCCTTGACCAGTGTGGGGATGACCTGACGGAGGCGCTGCCGGCGTATTCCAAGAGGAGGAACCCTGACGCTGAGGCAATTGTCGATCTGGCGCTGTACAACTACGTAGAGGTGAGGGGAAGGGAGGGGAGGTAGTGAGGGGACGGGAGGTGAAGGGGAGAAGAAAAGGGAGGGGATGTACTGAGGGAAAGGAAGGGGAAGGGGAAGAGAGGAGAGATAATGAGGGAGGAGTTAGAGATGCAGTAAGGGGAAGAGGAGAGGGGAAAGGAGGGGAGGTAGGAAGGAGATTGGGAAGGGAGGGAGGTAATGAGAGGAAAGGGGACGGAAGGGGAGGTAGTGAGGGGGATGGGAGGAGAGGGAAGGAAGGGAGGGGAGGTAATGAGGGAAAGAAGGAAGGGAATGGGAAGGAGGTAGTGAGAGGAAGGGAGGGGGAGGGGAAGGGGAAGGGAGGGGGATGGGAAGGGAAGGAGGAAATATAGTGAGGGGAGAAGAGTAGAAGGGGAAGGGAGGGGAGGTGGTGTCTCATCTTCCCTACTTTAAAACTGGAGGAGACACCAAACACCACCATACATCTTTTAAAACACCAAACACAAACAAACGCCCTTTTAAACCAGCAAACACCACCAAACACCCTTTTAAACCAGCAAACACCACCAAACACCCTTCAATAAACACTACCAAACACCCTTTAACCCAGCAAACACCACCAAATACCCTTTACACGGAACCCTCTCATGACCTCCAAACAGATGCGGGATCTCGTCAACTCACCGCTGTTTCTGCTGCGTAAGAAGCTAGACGACTTCCTAAGCATTATCCTCCCGGGGCGCTGGCAGCCACTCTACACCATGGTCACCTTCTCTCGCCGGCCTTACAGCAGCTGCATTGCCGACAAGACATGGCAGGATAAGGTGAGGTCTTCAGGTTCAGGGATGCTGGGATATACGTCACACGGCTGCCTTCACTTATTTTATCGTTTTATTTACTTATTTTAGTTAGTGATGTGATTGTCAACTCAAGTGGTTATAGGTAAATATCATTGGCCAGAACTCATGAAGATGCTCGTGTTTTTAAGAATATTTTTATGGTTCTGGTGAGATTGGCAACACTTTTAGTTTATTAAAAGGAGTGTCTCTTGAAAACCTGACTAGTTGTCTCTGTGGCCTTGCAAAATTATCTATCAAGCCACATGTCCTTTCTCTACTCCACTCCATGTCCGCCTCTCCATCCACACACTCCCTTCTTGTTCCTATCTACATTAACTTCTCACCATCTACGTTCAATCTCTCTCTCTCTCTCTCTCTCTCTGGTACTTCAGACTTCTTGTAAATAAACACTAATAATCCTGATATTTACGATTACTTTGTTTAAATTGTGATGATGAGCCACACACACACACACACACACACAACCAGTTTTCGCCCATATTCAGAAACAACATCCCCTCTCACTACGACACTTTTCCAAGACCACAAAGACAACTAGCCGGATCTTCAAGACAGTTTCTCCTTTTAATAAACTAGAAATCTTGCCAATCTATCACCAGAACCATAAAAATACTCTTAAAAACACGAGTATCTTCAACTGGTGCCTTTGGAAAACAGTGATGGTGAGAGAGCAAAGGATTTCAAGCAGAGAGCCAGCTGTACTGTACTGTCTCTAATGAGGAAAGTACTGTATGAAGTATTTGATGCGGATTAGTAAATGTGGTGTTAGGAGAGGAGGAAGGGAATTGTTAAGAGCCGGGAAGAAGAAGTAGGTTAATGGTGATAGTGGTAAAACATAGTAGTAGTAATAGTAGTACACTGTAGTATAGTAGTAGTAATTAATATAATCATGATAGTAACAGTAGCATCACACACACACACACACCTGACTAATCTTAGCATTCCACCCTCTTCTCTCCTCCTTCAGATAATCGGGCGCGTGAGCAGGGTGGCGGGGGTGGCCTGCGTGGCTGCCCTGGCTAAGGTGGCGCTGCAGGCAGTGCGGGAACCTGCAGCACAAGCAAGCGGGCCGTGACGCGCTCATGTGGGTGTCGCAGGCCGCTAGCAAGGCGTGGCAGGGATAAGGGAAAGGAAAGACGAGGAGGACAAGTAAAAAAGGAACGATTCAGCAAATGAGATGAGAAGAAAAAGTAAGGAGTGAATGAAGGAAGATTGAATAAACGAGTTACAAAAGGAAGGAAGATTGAATAAATGACAGGAGTAAGAAAAGGAAGGAAGGAACGAATGAGTAGGAAAAGGAAAGAAGGAAAGGAAGACTGAACAAATAAGGAAGAAGAAAAATAAAGAAAATTAAGTAACATCGAAGAAATGAGAATAAGAAGAATAAGGAAGAAACGAAGTTAAGATTAAAAAATGACCAAGAAGGAATGAAGGATTCAAGAAGTGAAGGAAGGGCAGTATAGGATTGAAGGACACACACCCACCGAGGCAAGACACCAAACACCAAGCCAGATTAATTTAAGGAATCAGATCGCATTTATATTAGTGTTGAATCTCATTTTAACAAGATTAGAATTAAGTAGTTTTTTTTATTGTTTTGCTCTCGTTAGTATCCTGGGAGGAAGAAGAGGAGGAGGAGGAGGAGGAAAGGTGGAGAGGCAAGGAAGTACAAAAAGAAAAGAGAAAAAAGTGACGAGAGAAAATAGTAATTACCTTTCTCCTGCTCTCTGCTCTCTCTCTCTCTCTCTCTCTCTCTCTCTCTCTCATTTCCTTGCCCCTGCACCTCCATTACTTCCATTTCTTACTGACATCTACATTCATGAAACTGTGTAGGTTGGATTCTTTTTAATATATCTTTTGAACAACCTCCCCTCTTAGGAACTCTGTCAGCAATTAAACCCTGCATTAATGTGATTTATACTAAACCACCAGCATCAACCTTGGATATGATGACAGTAACCTATAACTGGATCCACTAGTAGCTATATTGACCGCTTCAGTACAATGACATGTTTCCATAGTCATTCTGCTTACTATTTGATTTTATACAGCTTCTGAAACTTGTGCGGGCATTAAAATAGTGAAGACTGACCTTTTAACTTCTGACCTCCATGAACCATTCCTAGTGTCAATAAAATCATCTAATCACGCCCAAAACTTGTGATAAAAATGCATTCCAGTACTGAAGGGGTTAGCAGTTCAATAGTACCAGTTTTACCTGCAGCTGCATTTTACGTTACATGCACACCTTGACTCACACACTCACATCTGCAGATGTTTAAAATGCAGCACATAATCAATACTGCACGATGCTCTTCTCTGTAGCATGGCCAGTGAGTATCGAGACATGCCACAAACAGACACACCATGCACAAACTAAGATTACTCAAGGGATTATTTTTCCTGACTCCTGGCACACACTTCACCACTCTCTTATTGTACAGTCACTCACATGTCTGATTACCTCTCTGCACAGCCATATGGCCTATTAATATAGAGAATAATGGAGGAAAAATATAATTATATGCATAAATTTTTATAAGGATGATAAAAATAATACTAATAATAATAATAAATAATAATACCTAATAATAATAATAATAGTAATGAGAGGTTGTCAGATTTTAGTGAATGAGTGTACAAGTATAATGCAAAGCTCTTAACTTCACAACATAGTAAATTCATCCCAACTTAAACTATTGACAAGTTACCATTGTGTTTGAAGAAAGGATGAAATGAGTGAGAGCACAAGGATAATCCCCACACAGTCCATGCAACACCTCAGAGTGGCTGAAGGTTAAAGATACGTCAGATATGCAATGACAATCTGCATTCCCCAAACTCCAATCAACAAAACTCAGAAACAAACAAAACAATGCCAACAACTGGCAACATTTTCCAAAAACATAAACATTTGAAATAAACAATAACAAGACAATCATATTTCTGATAAAAGTTCTTGCAGCTTGACTGCATTTGATTAGTACTGTAGGAATTAAATTATAAAATCTTGCAGAAACAAAATTTAGGTAGTATCAAAATTCAAAATTGCTAAAACACAAGCTAATGTTGAAGCAGAAATACATCTTGGCAGACACGCCCAATATAAGCTTCTATTAGTTCATCATCACTTGCAACCAACCCTAGATTCAACATTTTAAAACACCCTTCTTTTACTTACTGGTAAACCTGCAACCAAGTTTTCCTAAAAGAGTCACACCCGCCACCTCTCAGATACTACCACAATAATTCTAAAATGTGTAAAATCTAATGTGCTTGAAAGATTGGTTTTCTTTCATCCATATTTATATAAAACAAAGAGTACTACTCTTGCAAGATCAAACCTCACCACCATTCTCTGCACAAATGAATCCACCCTCAAACATTCACATTTCTGTACATTACAGACACATTATATTCAGTAATCACCCAAACATTTTTGCCAGTAAGAAATTATTTAAATGCAAGCTAAGATAAAAAAAAATGTTCTCTGCACACACATCAAACATTCAATATCTCAAAACTCTGAACACAACTAAAATGACAACCACCACCAGTTTTGTGCTGGCCACAAAATATAAACTCAGGCTAATCACTGTTACTGTATTGCTGCGCTAAACTAAAACGGAGGCTTGAGATAAAATGTACTTTTAGAGCCTTCCATTCACCCCACCACAGATAAAACTACAGGAACACTGCTCAACTCGTCACGTACAATATAAAATCTACAACTAGCATACAAAGATGAATAGAAAAGCAATTATGATCATAAGGCATTAACACATACCATAGTTCTCTTGTCAGGGAATGAGAAGGTAGTCCACCAAAAACATTAAGACAGTAATGACCTTATGAAACAAAGCAACATACTTCAAGGCCACCTAGATGAGGTGGCTGTTGCTGTTCTGGGTGCGCAGTTTGGAGTTTCTCATGATGGGTTTGTGGCCGCTGTGGCTCTCGATCGGGTGGTTCTCCTGCCAGCAACTCCGACAGAAGTACTTGAAGCACACCTCCTCCCGGCAGAAGTACGGCCCCTGCTGCAGCCCACACACCTGGCACAAGGAGTCTGCCAGGTATGGGTCCACCTGTACCTGGACCAAAGAGGTAATGTTTCCAAGGTTAATTTCACAAAACGGTACAATTTTGTGAAGTTAATGGAAGAATTCAACCAAGGGCAATTCTAGTAACAAAATCTTGTTCTACAGCTCTTTCATTGTAAAATTATGTTTATGTGATCTTTGCATTAGAGTAACACAATCTTGAACACACACACACACACACACACACACACACACACACACACACACACACATGATAAGACCGAGGCTTGAATATGCAACAATACAGTGGGCTCCGAACTTAAAGAAACACATAAGGAAACTAGAGAAAGTACAGAGGGCTGCAACAAAAATGGTGCCTGACTTAAGAGATTTGAATTATGAAGACACTGAAAAGAATGCAACTTCCGACCCTGGAAAACAGAAGAGAAAGGGGAGACCTGATAGCAATATACAGAGTGATGATTGGCATGGAAAAAATGGATAGGGAAGATCTGTGTATGTGGAATGAAAGAATGTCGAGAGGGCATGGGAAAAAACTAAAAATGGCCACGTATAGGAGAGATGTGAAAAAATATAGCTTCCCTCATAGAAGGGTGGAAGCATGGAATAGTTTAGACGTGGAAGTGGTCAACGCAAGGAATATTCATGATTTTAAGAAAAAGCTGGACATTAATAGATATGGAGACGGGACAACACGAGCATAGCTCTTTTCCCGTATGTTACAATTAGGTAAATACAATTAGGTAAATACACACACGAATGCATGAGGTTTGTGAGCAGGACGTTGAGCTAATGGGGAAAGATGAGGAAGTAGTATAATGAATGGGAAATGTGAAGGAAAAATTGTTCTATGGAGAGAGAGAGAGAGAGAGAGAGAGAGAGAGAGAGAGAGAGAGAGAGAGAGATGCAAATGAAGATACACATTTGTACTGCTCCATCCTAACACATACATCCTATCTATCAATATCACCACTCCTTAAAGCAACATGTCTTCCCACAGGCCAATAGTGGGTGGTGAAGGTGATCAAGAGGTAACGTCACTTCCTGAGTCGTTACCTTCTTGGTGAATTTTGGCGTCTTGATTTCAATGAATGCTGCGCGGACGGCCTTCTTGTAGGAGTATTCGTTGTTGAAGGTGACCCGCCCTGAGCCAATAGGATACTTGTGCTTGTCTGTGTCGATGCCTGATGTGACAGATGTTTATTACTGGGTTTCCTTACTCCAAATGGCTTGCAGAGTTACATATACCAGAATTACACCTTTCAGCTACATAATTGAAAAGCCATAAGCAACCACAGCCTTTATTGATGCTTTAGTGATCAAGTGAAGGCAGAGGTCATGAAGAGGTTAGTGCACTGTATCTTTCATGTTTTAGCTATATCACCTTGTAAATACAGACTGGGATACACTGCTTGGCAAGATATGACAACACTGTGGCTATTGTTTCTCAGGTTCCATGTATACATTTCCAGCACTAATACTAAAGACATGCTTCAATTTCTTGCACCCAAAGGTATCGCCATCTATCCTAAGTTTTTTTCAGTATGCTGATAAAGTAACAAGTCCTTGTCATCCAAGGCAACTTACCAGAGTACACAACTCCTCCAAAAAGGTCATTCATAATGCTGGCCAGGCCCTCAGCACTCAGTGTGCCATGCAGTGCCCCCACAAACACTGTCTTGGCAGGGTCCAGTTGATAGGATGGGCAGCGTACATAGTTGCTATCACTGATGATCCAGGGAATTATTTGGACCTGCAAGACAGAATCTGTATCTTGTAACGGACAACATTATCATCTGGATTATCAAGGTAACTTCTTGATTCAATTCCTTTTGTAAGAGACACATACAAACACAATTGGGAACGATACCTCACCTCCTTCTGACGGATGCGACGAGACGATATCTTGTAGTAATGGTTTCCTCCAAAAGTGAAGTCTTGGCTACAGGCTGCCAGCAATGCCTTCACCTAGGCATAGACAAATACACAACACAAAGACAAATGGAAAAATGCAAAAACTACACAAAATCCTTCCTTTGAAATGGTCCTGTGGTGCAGCATTACTTTGCTGTAGGTTAAGTATTTCAGAGGTGCCACGCTGCTCATTACGGCCAAGTTTCCTAGTAAAGGCACCACTTTTTTACATTCATCTTTGTATGCTTGAACCTTCTCAGCAATGTGGGAAGTAGGATGAGATAGAAAGTCACGTGGTGCCTCCACAAGCGACAAATGTCTTCTCCCTAAGAAGGCTGGCAAGCCAGTGAGGCAATGACCTAAGAGTACCACTCCTTCCCTCCCTCCCCTTAACCCCTTCCTTACCGCAGCCACCCCTCGATGTAAACAAAGCGTTCTCCTACTATACCGCAGCCCCCTGCCCGTGCGCGCATGTGTCTCACGCCCAGATCTACACATTAGTTATATTTCTTTCTAACTCAGTGATATGTACTTTTTTTGAAACTTATTTTTGTCATTTTACTAATAAAAGAAAACGTAAACAATCATAATTTGTGCTTTGCACACAAATATACTGAAATACCTAAATTACAGAATGGTTATCTGTAGTTGAAAATGATTATGTAGAGAATAATGCCAGTTTTACGTACCCTACAAATCATGATATGCTACTCTCTTAGCAGTGGCAAGCCTGGAAATATTCATTCGAACATAATCCAGGTTGTTCCTTGCAAGCAGGACAGTACTTTCGAGCCCACTTGGTTTTTCCATCAGCATTACACACTCTGCACCTGCCCTGAGGCAGAGTCATAACTAGGCTGCTCCCCCTCACTTGCTGAGAGGGTTTCAACACTGCTGTCACTATCACTCTCTCCTATTTCTTTTTCAGGATCATAGTCTGAATCATATTCATCTGGAAAGTCTTCCAGTATATCCTCACTCTCTCTCATAATTATGATAATCCTCATCGCTGCTACACGAAGCAGACGCCATTATCTCTAGCTAGAAGCAATAGAACAATCTCACCATGGCCGATAATAGAGAACTGATGTTCTTGGGGGAACTGTGGGAATAATATACGTACTTTCAAATCAAAGAATAGTGATTGGCTTTAGTTTATGCATGAAAAATTAACTCCGATATTGATTGGCTAGTGGGGGGGGTGGTATTGTTACGCTGGGGTGGCTAAAAATAACGCCTCCAGCGTTTTTTGTTTATAGTGAACCACGTGGAGCATGAAAAAGGCAAAATTCACACTCAGGCCACGGTTATACACAGAAATGTATTGGTGTGGTACGCACGTACCACGGAGGTATCTTGCGGTACCGCGAGGTCGCTTTTGCGCGTGGTACGCACATACCACAAAACAGTCTTGCGGTAAGGAAGAGGTTAAAGTGTTACTATCAGATGTTCACCACAAAACCACAAGATTTTGCCATTGCTTTGCTGACACACCCACCTGCTTGTCATCCTCAAAGATGACGTAGATGTAACCTTTGGGAGGGTTGATGGAGCTCTTCTTGCCAGGCCACTCCACCTGGATCTCCCCAAAGCTGCTAAAGGTTTGCTTTAGTGTAAGCTCTGTCAGGTCCCATGGCACACCTCCCAGGAACACCTTCAATACAACACAACATAACACACCATGGAAACATAAAAAAGTTTGTACTATAATGGTGAAGAGTAAAAAGGAAAAAAATAAAAAAATAAAAAAATAAATTAAAGTAAAATATAAAAATATTAGTTAAGACTAATAAAGCCTTTACAATTGTACCATGGAGAAAGGCATACCTTGCAAGAATAAGTAGGATTCTTGTGCACCTTCACTGGCAGCTGTCCACTCCATGTGCAGTTAGCATCACAGACAGCTGAGTGACAACATTACTACAAAGACACTTCATCAACCATGTTTCATTGTGTATAAACTCTCAAACATTAACCAATAAAGTGCCTTGTCTCTCCCTCCCCTCTAAAGACCAAGGCACACTATTGCAAGAAGACAGATCTGTTAGTCACCAATGATGACAAACTAGCAGTGCCGATATAGACATTAGATATGGCTAGGTAACATTAGGTGAGTAGAATTAAGCCCATTCCACACATACCTGCAGCATTCCTATGCATTTTTGCAGCCTTCTCAATGTGAAAGGTATCAGCTGGCGTGGAGAGAAGGCCAGTCAGAGTGCCAGGAGATTTATTCAGCTCACTTCCTTGCAAGCCTGGACCAGCCAGGGAAGGCAGTCTTTGTGCTGTCAGCCACGCACTTTGAAGCTGGGCCAACCCGTTCATGTCAAGACCTGCAGGGAAAGTTTTGTCAGGTTAATGATTCAAGAATGTCATACATTAATGTGAACACTGATACTTTATACAAGTTTGCCTTTTCTTAAAGAGTGCCCCTCATACAATTCTGTACCTTACTTCCTAACACTTCACAACTACAACTCTCTTCAATCTGAACCAGCCTCAGCTATACCTACAATCACTACCTTCAAAATACATCATTCCATGTGACTCAACGCAAACACAGCCCGTTAACGCAGCCTGCCAACCAACACGTCACCCGTCACTTGTCACCTGCTTCTTAGCCAGCCTGCCCTGCCCTGCCCTGCTTGACAGGTCCTACTGATCTGATCAGAGACAACCATAACCTTCCAACCCATCAACACACATTTCTAATTTTGGAGCATCTGTTTCAGCCAAATCAAAACAAGTCACTTCCTGACAATGCTTTCATCACGACTAATGCCAATCATGTCTAATGCAGCCAACTGGCAAAACTAAACCTTAGCGTTGTCAGTGTCAATGTGACTGTACTTGTAAACGTCTATGGAGTGAACACTCAAACACTTGGCAAAACCTTCCCAGCATACTTACCGTGGGGCAGGGGAGGCGTAGGATACACGCTCCCACTGTTCAGGCCAAGAGACAGTTGCCTCAAGTTAGAGGACTGTTCTTGCAGCTGCTGCTGTCCCTGATGAGGCTGCATGCCAAGTAGGGCATTATTATTGGAAACCTGCAGGCCTGACGTACACATGAGGGAGTTGTTTGGGACCACAGCGCTGCTTCGTGACACTCCCTCAGTGGACAGATGGCCAGGGCCTCTATTGCACCCACCAAGGCTCAATGAACTCTGCAACAACACCTTCCTATTAACTCCTCTAAAAAGGTCCAAGCATCAGCCACTCCTCTCAGTAAGCCGTGCTGCATCACGCCATATATGTATGTGACTGCTCTTATTTTTCAAGTTTCTTAAAAAAAAAAAAAAAAGGTCACCGAGACTCAGAGGGAGACATCGTTAGAGGAAAGGAGGGTGACAGGTCAAAAATTTGTGTAGAACATTGAAATAACACCCACAAAAGGCACAGCAACTATAGAGGTCACCTGCCCTCACCACTGCATCAACAAAGATCTTGGAACCTATTACTATTTTTTTTTCAATTTTAAGTCTGCTAAGTGATTGATTGCTTTACAATTCAATATTCAGGAACACAACCCAATTGTATGTCAGGGAATACCTATATACAGTGTGTGTGTGTGTGTGTGTGTGTGTGTGTGTGTGTGTGTGTGTGTGTGTGTGTGTGTGTGTGTGTGTGTGTGTGTTTAACAATCCCTGTTGTACTCACCACCAAGTTAGCAAGGGTGACAGCATCAGTAACCTTGCCTCCAACATCATGGGTGTTAGGGCTGACATCCTGGCACCCCATAAGGATGGCTTCTCCAAGGGTGGGGCTTCCAGGATCACTGCTACAACACAACAAGGCCATCAGCCAACCCTCAACTACACACACTACATACACTGACCTAGGCCCAGCCATCGCTTCACCAGCAAAAAGGTTTTCAGCAAAAAAGTTTCTAAAATTAAAACTACATTTAAACCCTTCCTGGATATAAGGGGGGGGGAGAGAGAGAGAGAGAGAGAGAGAGAGAGAGAGAGAGAGAGAGAGAGAGAGAGAGAGAGAGAGAGAGAGAGAGAGAGATGGCATAGGGGGTAGGCCTTGACAAGACCAGCAGGAAGTCCCAGTCACCTGCTGGAGGACTGCTTCATGCGGCAGCCCACACTACCGGGGGACTGAGAGTAGCTGAAAGATTGCCGGGAGTTGGTGGAGCCACTGGACTGAGGACTGTCATCCATGTACCCAAACACACTGTTGTTGTGCCCATACCCCTGAAGAAAAGAAAAATTACACAACCATTAGTTAAGTGTAAAAAATATCAGCTTTTACTTATATGACCTGTCTGTGCTAGGTAAGCAGACGAATGCCCATGTGATTGTGATTAACGTGCGTCACTACAATAGTACAAGGCGCTCATCTCTACGTACAAGAATGACTTGTGGCCAAATCAACACAGCTACACACACACACACAGCATAGTGTAGTGGTTAGCACGCTCGACTCTCAATCAAGAAGGCATGGGTTCGAGTCCCGGGAAGCAACGAGGCAAATGGGCAAACCTATTAATGTGTAGCTCGTGTTCACCTAGCAGTAAAATAGGTATGGGATGTAACTGGAGGGGTTGTGGCCTCACTTTCCCGATGTGGGGTGTGTGTTGTGATCTCAGTCCTACCCAACAATCAGTCACTACAAGCTCTGAGCTCTTTCCGTAGGGGAAAGGCTGGCTGAGAAACCAGCAGACGATCGTGGTGAATAACTGTGGTGAATAACACACAAACACACACACAGAGGAGAGACAGGCTAAGAACAATAAGCCTTGAAGTAATGCAAGACAATGAGTACTGTACTGACCTGAGATGTTGAGTGTGGAGTGAGGGAAGAGTTAGGAGAGGAACTTTCTGAGCTGTAGCTGTAAGTCTGTGCCAGCAGCCTGCTCAGTGGGATGCTTGGGTCCCCACCACAACCACCACCACCACCTAGGTTCTGCTGCAACTATTAGTAATCTCCAATAAAGAAAATGATAACATTCTAAATATATGACCTAATGCAACTCCACCCTAAAGTCATCCTACGGTACAGCTCAGTTTATCACAAGGTTATGTTGGAAAGACACCTGCACAGACTACCAAAATCCATGCTCTATTGACTCCACTGTAGCAGTCACCACACTTCCTTATGAAACAGTGTTGAAGCAAAGACTGATGCTTCATGATATCCATCACCACAAACCATAAAATCATCTCAGCAGGGCTTTACAAAGATCAGCACAACTCAGCAGTGATGTGTTCACTGATGCCTATGTGATGCACACAGGCACACAGCCTTGACAAGCCAACATGCCAGCCATTCATTACCTGCAAGGGTTTCTTTGGCCCGGCTGAGGTGACAGGTCGTGGTGCCGGCTGGTGGCCCTTCCAGTTCATGAGTGGAGACCCTCCCGTATTACTCATCAGTTCACTCAGCATGAGATCTGGAGAGTTTAAGTTTGTAAGCCGTCAACCACATAACAAACATGTTGGTGGACGTGATAAATACGTACCTCAGAGAGCAAAGTGGAATGGCCGGCTTAGCTTTTGAGGTGGCATAGTGGATAAGGTAGTGAGCATGGGATTGGGCAGATATCCTCACACAGGTTCGAATCCTACCACATATCGCCTTGATACTTTGCCATTTGTCGAGTGGTTTAAAGTTACCTACATGTCACCATGATACCCAGGTTCTAGGTGGAGATGTAACTGCCTTACATCAAAGATGCGCTTGAGTGGTGATATGGGCCCTAATATGGGTACCACTATAAATAAAATTGCCTGCGCCACTAATAGATGGAAGCTGAACAATGCTTCCAATACTCTTCAAGTTACCTACAGACACTAGGTCTGTAGGACAAAAAAAAAAAAAAAAAAAAAAAAAAGCATCCTCAGCCTCATTGAAACACTGGGACACTGCACTCTGAGAACTAAGACAGCAACACAACACATCACTGTACCACTCACAGTTGCTGGACATACAATACAAGTCACTAAATGAATCACTCCATTGATCACAAGTGTTTATGACGACACGCTCCTGAAAGAGTAAGTGTTAACATGCCGGTAAAAGAGGTGAGGCTGGTGAGGTGTTCCCTGGCCCTGCTCACCGATGGAGTGCCTGGAGCTTGTGTCTGGGACAATGTTGTGCAGGTCCAGGGAATTGTTGAGGAAGGAGTTGATGCGCATGATGGTCTCCAAACTGGTGGTGCTCTCCCCACCCTCACTGCCCCCGACACTCAAGGACCCGTACAGGTCACTTAGTTCACCCTGGGGGAATATAAGACATTTCATACAAGACACAGTTCAACACAATGACACTATGCCATTCTTATTCATTTCAACCTGGGGGAATACAACACATTTCATACAAGTCAAAGTTCAACTCAATAACAGATTATGCCATTCTTAATTCACCCTGTGGGGAGACAAGACATTTCATACAAGGCACAGTTTGACTCAATGACAGACTGAGCCATTCTTATTATTTGTCACAGTGTCAAATTGGAGCTTTCACACAATGCCAACTGGTTCTACTGTAGCTCAGGATCCATTAGTGTACTCTGCAGGGTTACCACACAGAAGGCACGGCAATAGGAGTCTCCAGTGGCAGTGGCTGAGGGTGGGCAGAACAACGTGGTATGGAGGATTGCGGAAGGAGAGGAGAACAGTGAACACCTTACTTGTGAAGCAGACACACACACAGCAAAGTACCATCTCTCTCTCTCTCTCTCTCTCTCTCTCTCTCTCTCTCTCTCTCTCTCTCTCTCTCTCTCAAATGGAAGCACCAGATCATTATCTCAGAGCATCACAGCATCATCAGCCTTACAACCTTCCCTAAACCTATATGTATACTTTTTTGGTATTATTGCAGTTTGAACCAATACACCACAATACACATTCTCACGGGCTAGATCACACTTCTACCAGCATTTCTAACCCCATTTTACCCTATCAGAAAATGGGGTTAGGTTAGATTAAAACCCTGCTTTCCCAGGACGTTCCCAAGCTTGTTAGCCATAGGGAAAAAATATAAGGTAGGGTATATTGGTGGAAACTGCAAATTTACCACTTTTTTTATGTATGAGAGGAAAAGCTGTCTAAGGGCAAAAAAAAAATAAATAAATAAATGAATAAATAAATAAAAAAGCACACTAAGTTACCAGTCCCCTTGCAAGTCTGAGAGTGTTAGCCAAAAGAAAGGGATGTCTTGAAATCTCCCTCTTAAATACAGTCATGTTAAAGAATTTCTTCATAACCTAACTTTTTAATCCCGACTATATATTTTTTTTATGTGGTCTGAGGAGGAAAAGCGCTCAGATTAACCCCTTCAGTACCAAGACGCGTTTCATTATTCATTCTGGTGACTATTTGGTGATATTATACATCTTCCCAAACTCATGTGAAGGATTGAAATAGTGAAGATTGTGGCCATTAATCTTCTGACCTCCATAGACCCTTACTAATGTCAATAAAATGGTCTGATCGTACACGAACTTCAAGGCAAAAAACGTGTCCCAGTACTAAACAGATTAAAAATGTGAAGACTGGCCATTAATTTCCTGACCTCCATAGACCCTTGCTAATGTCAATAAAATGATCTAGTCGTACACAAAACTTCAGGTGAAAAGGTGTCCCAGTACTGAAGGGGTTGAAAATAGTGCAGACTGGCCATTAATCTTCTGACCTCCATAGACCCCTGGTAATATCAATAAAATGGTATGATCGTACACAAACTTCAAGGCAAAAAACGTGTCCCAGTACTAAACGGGTTAAAAATAGTGAAGACTGTGGCCATTAATCTTCTGACCTCCATAGACCCTTACTAATGTCAATAAAATTATCTAGTACACAAAACTTCAGGTGTAAAGGTGTCCCAGTACTGAAGGGGTTAATGCAATATGTCGGCAGTAATACAAGTCGGTGTAGAGAAAAGTATCTGGAAAAATAAAATGCCTATCTCCTATTCTTCGTGGGGCTCACCAAGTGTCATTTCACCTGGCACCCTGGCACTGTGACACCATCCTGTAGATCCTGACACTAGGGACAATAATGAGGAGGAGCCAGCACCCAGCCCGTCCACACTCCACGCTCCACACGCCAGCCATTTTTCCCACTGCTTCAATGAGTCAAGCTGGCTGTCCCTGTTGTGCGCCACCTTCACTCACTCACTCACTCACCCACCTTGGTATTACCTGCTAATGGTTGTAGGTACAGACTATAATCAGTGAAAAAAAAAAGAGTGTAATGACGGTGATGAACGTATCCAGCGCACCACCACACCGCCATCACCATCACCTCACCATCACTTACCAGTCCACTCTGCATCACGCCGCCTCTTCCTTCCACTCTTCAATCACAAAGTATATAAAACTAAAAACAGAGTCCCGCCAAGTAGCCACAAGGTTAAAACACGAGACAGCAGTCCCGCGGCGCGCCACAATTCCTCCTGGCCAGGTCGCGTGTGGCGTCCAACTGACTCTTCTGCTGCGCCCCCTGCCATTCTGGAAGCTCATTTTATAGCAATTACAAAATATACAGTTAATAAATGCAGCTTTTCATATGCATTTGTTTTGCAACTAATTAAATGGTACAGTAGCTGAGATGCAAAATATTTAATCCTTTCTTATTCATTTGTGATAAGCTTTGATTTGTATGCTGACGTCACGGCACTCACTGCCTCAAGCCTCGTGGAACTGCTCGAATTTAGGGAAATCAAGGAGGAAATACATTTTATATTAGTTTAAGCCATGTTTGTGATATGAATTTGCAAGTGTCAAGGAATCAACACTTATCTATCTATTCATTTGTTCATGTAGAGGCTAAACCAGTGATAGCCTTGTTTGCTGCTGCGGGTATTACTAGATAATCATTGGCTACGTAGGGTAAGCACCATTCTTCTTCATTATTAGAAGAATTAACTACTGTGAATAAGCTGATCAAATGCATATTATTATCCTCTGCCGTGCAAGTTTAACAGATAGCCTATAGCTGGCCTACCTATAGAGTATAGATAGTATATCATTGCTAATTCACCGAGATCCGAGCCCACGTTGCTGGTGCTCCTCCTTTTTAGTACAGGTAAGGCCAACAATAATCTGCTGACTCACTGCATCAAAATGGGCTAGATCAAATTTCCTCCTTATCAGCAACACTGCAGACAGCTGGCCCACCCAGAGCCCGCAGCGAGCCGAGGACCGAAGCCTGGGAATGCGACACCGTGACAGGGTTATGTTGCATTGTGTGTGCGTGGTTAGCTTGATGAGTTAATCATTAAGCTGCCGCGCACTAATAGCTATGTAATCAACGAAACTGTCGGACAAGCTTCTCCACATTCACCACCTGCCACCTGCCTGTGGTGAACTGCTGTATTTCAAAACAATTCATTAATGTGACTTTATCAAAGCTGAACATAGCAGGCAAACAAAATTATTTACCCTGGTAAGAAAGACGATAGCTTTTTTTTAATGTTAGAAAGTAACTATGTTGATAGATACAGACTGAATAAATCAAATCTGTAACATAGTAGACACGCTGTTCACTACATGAGCTGCGTCCTCTCCCGTCCCCTCCCTGATGTATATTTCATAATGCATTTTAACTTATAAGGACACGAAAAGTATGTCTGTCGCTCTCATGTATTAGAATAACGAATTGCATCAAGTCATAAACCAGCCACGTACGTATTAGCGTGTTATAACCACCATACAAACCAGTGGTCATCATACGTAGCTATGTACGTACGTACCTTCTACAATACACTAATGGTGGTAAAACCTCGCTCACCGTTCCGTCCCAGTTAGTGACGATACTCATCACATCAAAGTTAGGCAGAGAATATTAATGCAGTCTCCACCAGTCAAATCTCACTTTCTATAATATATCTAGCAATCTAGTTATTTACCAAATCTAACAAAGAAACACACACACACACACACACACACACACACACACACACGAGGTTCAAGGTGAGTTCAGAAAATATCCGAACCTCTGGAGATAAAAAGAACAATAGACTTGCATTTCACATATTTTATTTAGCCACCTTCCTAACACTGTTCTCGGGCTTACACAGTGCACACTCTTGTCCCAGCCTGTCCGTGAGCCTGTGTGCCTGGTGCTGCTGTGCTGGTGACACTCTGGAATGAATGTTGTGGAATATTGAATGATGTGGAGCCGTCTCGTCCCCGTCAGTGTGATATTTAGGTTGGAGAGGAGCCACTATAGCCTGCCTACTCTAAAGTGGCTCCAGGGCTCAAAACGTATTTATTTTATTTTATTATTATTTTTTTTATTAATACCATGTGGGCTTTTCACGGGAATTGATGGGCTAAAGGAGATACTTTTTGGGGTACCTCCTATCTCAAAGCCCACCCGCTAGGAAACCGTTGCCCCGAGTGAGGAAGCCCAACCTACACTCGGACCGTGGACAGGATTCAAACCCGTGTGCTTCGAGACCACTCGGACCCCAAAGCACGCATGGTTCCACTGTAGCTTATTGATGATGTAATTGATTTGATGTGAATAATTCTTGTTTTCTGTTGATATACACACTTATCACAAGGACAGCTTACGGTTTCCCTTAAAGTGTGACAACCACGCACTGCTCCCGGACACCAATCTGACCGAGACCCGGGAGCCACTTTAGAGTAGACGGACTATAGTTACCGGGGCAGCCACCCATCTCTCTTTTTCGTATTTTGACACCAATTAGAATGTTTCCTGACAGCAGTTTTGACCGGTGAGTGTGGTGAAGGCAGAACAGATGGCAGCATGACGGCCCAAACCCTGCGTGTAGCCAGTGGCCGATTGATTCGCTGATACTTGATAAACTGATACATGATACATTTTATTGGTCACTGAGTATACAATTCACATAGTACTACATGAGCAGCTTTAGAAGGCCGGTCTGCTGAGCTTGAAATACAGGTTTGGGATGGAGGAGAGGCAGGTGGCGGCCATAAGAATAGAACCAGCCATAATGACACACTAAATATTATCATCGGAACAGACTGACTCACTGACTAAGAGAAATAGGGTGGCTAAGTAACAGAGTGAGTGAGTGAGTGAGAAAGTTATCCACAAAAATCTAGTAAATGATAGGTCTACACTGTATAGGCGTCTTGTTGGTGACACAAAACAGCGTAGTTAATTATGCACCGAAGCTTCGCCCAGAAACCTCAAAGACTGCCTGACGTGCAATGGTTTGGTTCAGTACATGGCACCATAGAGGCACTTGCTTAGTCAGAGTAGTCACCATCATCAACAGATCCACCGTCTCCAGCTTGCCTGCTTGCCTTAAGGGCTTAACCAATCCACCAGACAATAATTCTATTTACCCCACGGCCCGCATTCACGAAGCGGTGCAAGCCAGTCTTCAGAGAGGCTACACGGGCCACCCGGAGCAGCGGCAGACTTCACCCAATAGCATTCACACGATGGAGAGCAGCACCAAAATACGAGTATAAACTATGATCGGAATTGTGCTGTTTTGTGAAGAAAAGAGCGAAAGAAGAAACTACTGTCCCTCCTTCTCCCCGAGCAGTCAGCCGTGTGCGAGGCAGCAGCGGCCGACCTATTCGTGAGGTGAAGACACTCACTGCCTCACTCAGCCTCAAGATGGCGGAATAAAGCGTGGCGTATAACAAGCTCTCTCTTAGATAATCCCTCAGACTTGCTACTCAAGAAAAAGTGACCTGAATGGATAGAAGGAAACCCGCAGAAGGTGAACGAAGCTGACACACTCGCAGCGCCGCCATTCAACCGTGTCTGTTTAATTAACCCCTTCTGTACCATGACGCGTTTCCATGTTCATTCTGGTGACTACTTGGTGATTTTGTACAGCTTCAGAAACTCATTTGAGGGATTAAAATGGTGAAGACTGTGGCCATTAATCTTCTGACCTCAATAGACTCTTCCTAATGTCAATAAAATGGTCTAATCGTACACAAATCTCATGGTAAAAATGTGTCCCAGTATTGAAGGAGTTAAAGGAACATTTTCATCCTGACTACACCAATATCTTCTTAACTAATCCTTCACGTGTCTTCATTCAAGGTGGTGTTAGCAGCGGTGGTGGTGGTGGTGTTGGTGGCGGTGGTGGTGGTGTCAGCCGGGCTCCCGCAGGACTGAGTGAACTGGAGGATGACGATGAAGTAAGACAACACCACACTCACCACCTGCAAGGAACAACACACACCATATAGTACTGTACTGCCTCATTTGTGTATTCATTAAAAAGTACAATGCGTCTCCCCCCCCCTCTCTCTCTCTCTCTCTCTCTCTGGCCAATATTCAGAAACGCTTTGCTCTCACCACAACTATTTTCCAAGGCCACATAGATGACTAGCGGAGTATTCAAGAGTGTTTTACCAGTTAATAACGTAGAAATCTTGTCACTCTGCCTCTAGAACCGTAAAAACACCTTAAAAAAACTCGTGTAAATTTAAATAAAACCTTTTGAAATAGTGGAGGTGAAGCACAGAAGGATTTGAGAATACAAGCCTCTCTTCTCACCGTCAGAATGAAGGAACGGTTGATGGTGAAGAAGTTCCCGCCAGTAATGTGCAGCGGGGAAACCACCAGGGACCGCGTCAGCTCGCCCACCTGCCGCACACCAACACGACACATAAGAACACACAAAGGAAGCTACAGGCAGACATTAGACATACACTAAGCACTTGTAGTATATAAAATGGCCCTCCCACTTCCATCTCTCATCCATAAAGTGAATATTCGACCTAGCACAAGTGTAATAAAGAGAGAGAGAGAGAGAGAGAGAGAGAGAGAGAGAGAGAGAGAGAGAGAGAGAGAGAGAGAGATAAAGCGTTTACTGGCGGGACGAAGCAGTAGCAGGAACCAAAACAAAAGACTAACTGAAATTTAATCCCTTTAATGGTACACCCAGGCACTCCTCCGCCTTCCGAGTACTCACGTAATGTTTATCCTCAGGGGAAGCACTGTATGGCAAGCCCCGCCCCAGGACATCCCCGGTTGCCTCAGCCTAGGGGGATAGATAAAGAGAATAAGATAACACAGTAAGAAGAGAGGAAAAAGGGGAGGAAAGATAAAGACGCGCGTACGGGAAGATAGATAGATAGACAGATAGATGAATAGATAGATAGATAGATAGGTAAATAGATAGGTATAGGTAGATTTATAGCCAGGTATCTTACAAGTTTTATAGTACATTGGCAAGTAAAAAGGCGAGAAAAAAAGAGAAAAGAAAAAGGTACACTGAAGGAAACACATCATGGTAACACACAACAATATACTTCACTGCATAAAAGATGAGTTGCAGGGGGAGAAGAATACAGTTTTCCATAACAAACACACACACACACACACACACACACACACACACACACACGTGATGTATGCCTTTAATGTATAATAAGTTCGGCGAAACAGGGTAATATATTATAATGATATTAACACCACTGCCACGCCCTTCACTCTCTCTCTCTCTCTCTCTCTCTCTCTCTCTCTGGAAAAGCTAGTATCAATACGCAACACGGCAATTCCAACTCAAAAATGGAAAAAAGTAGACAAAGAAAAATATATGAACCAAACACCTCCCTTCTTCCTTCCACCCCCCGCACACACACCTGCTCCTGCACCCCTGCCGCCGCTAGGGACACGTGCACGAGGAGCCACGTTGTCTGCACCGTCAGAAGAATCAGCACCACCACCTCCTCCGTCAGCAGCAGGCCAGACCCCACCCCCTGCGCCAGGAGGTACAGCTCAGTGCACACGATGATCACCTGAAGGAGAGGAACGGTGGTCGTGGTGGTGGTGGTGGTCGTCGTGGTGGTGGTGGAGGTGGAAAAGGAGTTTTACGAGAAAGAAGTGGTGGTGGTGGTGGTGGTAGTAGTAGTAGTAGTAGTAGTAGTAGTAGTAGTAGTGGTGGTGGTGGTGATGGTGGTGGTGGTGGTACTCAAATAGTTATATAAATGACAATAGTAATGATGATGATGATGATGATAACATTAATGATAATGATAATAATAATAATAATAATAATAATAATAATAATAATGATAATTATAATAATAACAATAATAATAATGAACAAGTTTCTGTCTTCCTCCTCTATCCTCTCCATTATCTTTTCTTCTCTCTCTTCGTCTCTCCTTCTCCTCCTCCTCTTCCTGCTTGTTTGCACTTTTCTCGATGAGTTTGTCACCTAATTCACTTCGATGCGACATATACTCATTAAGTTGAAGGGAGGGAGGGAGGGAGGGAGGAGGAGGAGGAGGAGGAGGAGGAGGAGGAGGAGGAGGAGGAGGAAGAGGAAGAGGAAGTAATGGTGATGGTAGGGTGTGGCTTATGAAGAGAGAGAGAGAGAGAGAGAGAGAGAGAGAGAGAGAGAGAGAGAGAGAGAGAGAGAGAGAGAGAGTGTGTATAGTGTTCCATAGACTCACCGTCGAGGCAAAGTAACACTGCAACACTGGGCTGAAGAAGGACTGCGTGTCTCTCACCAGCGCCACCAGCTGCTCCCGCCCGTGCACCAATACGCCCACTCCGTCTCCGCCCGCGCCCGTCCACACCTCTGTCAGAGAGAGAGAGAGAGAGAGAGAGAGAGAGAGAGAGAGAGAGAGAGAGAGAGAGAGGAAACTGATTACGATTCTTCATTAAGTCTACTAAGCCTATTTGTCAGATTTACTTAGGTTTATAGAGGCTATCATCCTTGTTTCATTTTGTGGGTAAAGTCAATAAGTCAACAATCCGTCTACGTTCTGCTGGGAGATTGTCTAACCTACTGCGACCCTGATTGATGAAATGAAAAGCTTAGTGTGTCAGTTATTTATTTTTTTTTCACCTGAATCAATATTATTTTCTCTGTCTAACCCCTCCATTACCATGACGCGTTTCCATATTCATACTGCTTACTATTTGGTGTCTATACAGCTTTAGAAACTCATGTGTGGGATTAAAATAGTGAAGACTGTGGCCATTAATCTTCTGACCTTCATAGATCCTTTGTAATGTCAATAAAATGGTCTAATTGTACACAAACTCAAGGTGAAAATGTGTCCCAGTATTGAAAGAGTTCAATAATTTACCATTTTTTACTTTATTCGAGTCTTTAGTGTTTTAGCGTTAGTTCCGACATTCCCAAACTGTGGCACTGCTGGTATGTGTTTTAATGTGTCCAATCCACCATGCACCGCTGCGCTCTTGTTTGTTTGTTTTGGTTTGTCACCCTATTTCTTATTGGCTCTCTTTACATTGGTTTTATTTTTATTATTTGTTTTTTCCATTTCTTGTTTGCTTCCCTTATATTTATCGTCTCTCTCTCTCTCTCTCTCTCTCTCTCTCTCTCTCTCTCTCTCTCTCTCTAAAATGGCAAGGAAGTGTGTCTGTGTGTCAGTAGAAGTGTTCCAGAAACTATTACATCATTAACTGTGCTACGCGTCACCACGCCAGACAAGGGCTCCGGTGGTGGTTGCTATTGTCTTAGGGGTCAGAAATAAGAGGCAGTGGTTATGTGGTGTTCTTGAGGGTGCGGGGCGTTAAGTAATGGTGTTGAGGTGAATTTATAGTTATGTTCCCTGTAAAACATTGGCGCTAGTAATTGTTAGCAGAATGTACTGTACAGTATACGTGTTTCGTAGCAAGGGTGTCAGTGTGCCAGGCTGTCTTGTGTGCCTTCTGCCTGGTGGACATTTGCTCTTCTAGACATTGTTGACTAATAAGTTAGCTGGTTATTAGTGAGTTAGTTAGTTAGTTAATTAAGTTACTTAGGTATTAGCTATTTGTGTTAGTTGTATGTGATGTGAAGACTACCGCAGCGAAACCCCGCCATAGCAACACTGGTGTGTGCGCGCGTGTGTGTGTATGTGACTTACTGTCAATGGCCCGGGCGAGGTGTGTGTTCCAGGCGGTGAGGGCGGCCTGCAGCAGGTGGCAGTGGGTGGTGAAGGCGAACAGGTAGCTCTTGTTGATGGCGAAGTGGTGGAGGGCGACACAGCACACGGCCACCTGCACCGCCTGGGGGGGTGGAGGGGAGGGGCGCCGTGAGAGTGTGCCAGTGGCGGCGGAGAGGAAGGGCAGAAAAGATAAGGGCGGCAGCGGCCTCACCTTGGCTGGCAGACTGGCGGAATCACGCAGGAGGCTCCGCGGGATGAGGTAGAGGCGCTCTGCGTTGCCCTCCAGCACGTGGCCGACGAAGCGCGGGCGTCCCAGGGCTGCCGCGGTGAGCATGGCGGCGATGAAGGCCGTCATGAAGGCCACCTGGATGTAGCACTTGCGCCGCAGGCCGCGCGTGGGGTTGATGTGGTGCAGGGCGGCGAGGCGCGTCCAGGCAGACAGAAGGCGAGCGTGGCGCGCCGCCCCCGCTGCCGTGTTGAGCACCTGTACGAGGGCGTTCACTTGGTAGCCTCCCACAATGAGCACGCCAATTGTTTTGAGGCTCTGTACGGGGCGCTGGTCCGGGTCCTCCTCGGTGGAGAGCAGGTGGCGCGCTAGGCTGACCACCGACACGCCCGTCAGCGCCACCACCGCCGCTGAGGCCGCTAGCGTGGCCGCCCCTGAGGGACTCGTCCACCTCATACGGTAACTCCTGCTCTCGGCGTGGTACGCGGGCGCCCCCACGCCCATTACTGACATGAACACCCACAGCGGAAGTAGTGGCCGCTCCAACAAGCCGCCTGTCACGCCCACATCCGCCACGTCTTCCTCGGGCGCCGCCCACCACTCAGCGCGGGCATCGGCGGGCACTGTGGAAGGTGTGGCACACTCACTCTCATGGGCGTCTGCCCCGCTGAGTGCCGACCCACGGCGCCCGTCAGGCTGGGCGTCGTGGCTCACCTGGTGCGGGCGTGCCATAGACCATGCGGACCCTTCTCCCCGCCACTGCTGCTGCTCCGCTGCCTCAGCCAATAGTGTGGGGCGGCGCCGCTGCCTACGCGAGGCGGGGCGTCAGCACACTGGAGAGCGACGCTGGCCCCGCCCCGGAAGATCAACGCGCTGGCCCTTCAATCAGCCCGGCTCAGCCTGATTAACGCGCCTGTGTCCACTCGTGGGTCAACACATGGGCGTCGCTGCGTCGCCACAAACCATTACCTTTACCTGCTTTAACTGCCGCCTGCCAATTTGCCATCGCCTCCTTAGAAGCCTCGTGAAGCCTCGAAGTTCCGAATGCTACTTTAATTGAGTTTGTTAAGGAATATGACCACGAGAAAAAAAAGAAAAAAAAATAGCTGACCTTTATGTGTATAATGTGTTGAATATTTAATTATTTGTTTGTGTTTTATAATTGAGTGCATTGTATACAATCCTTCCGGGTAATAAGGCGGTGGCCTCCGTGTTGCTTCCTGGCCGTGCCGCCTGGATACCTACACAGCCTCGCCGCGTCTTACGTCGCAACCCGGCAACACTCAATTCCGTGACTCCAGCCTGTGTCCCGCGGCGTCGCTGAGACACAACTTACAGAAGAGAACACTCCGCCTCCACCTTCGTGTTGTGACGAGTGTAGAAGGAGGCACCAGCAGAAGCGCTAGCAGGTGTGTGTGTGTGTGTGGCTGCCTCGCCCTGGCAGCGTGGGCTCCATGCTGCTGCTGATGCTGCTGCTAACCAAACTTGTAGTTCTGTTTCTTTCTGACATGAGAGAGGGAGTGGTGGAAAATAAAACTCAGCTTGTATGAAAGAAGAACATACATTGTTTATTCAGTAACAGGTTACAAACTGTGGGAAGTGTAGCCGTTAAACAGGGCGCAGTTATGGTACTATCCGTGTGACGGCGTGGGGGGCGGCCCGCCCTGGCAGCCGCCGCCCCGCCGCGCCGTCTCTGCGCTAGTGAGCAAGGGCAGGGCCGCGCCGCGCCGCCCCGCCCCGCCCCGCCCCGCAGTGCCGGGTGGAGCGGGGCGGGGCGGCCGGGCGGGGGCCACCAGCAGGGCCGGGCTCTGGTCAGCCCGACACTCCCCCGCCCGGCAGTGTCCCCGCCCAGCCCCCACCGGTGGTGGTGGTGGTGGTGGTGGTGGCGAGGCGGGGCGGGGCGGGGCGGGGCGGCGCGGGGAACCAAACAGTATCATCATCCACACTCTCAACATTCGAATGTCTTATAGAAAGACAATATAACCACTTATTAGAAACATTAATAATACTTGAATCAGAGATGCTGCTTGGAGCCTTGGTCTGCGTGTCGGTCTGGTGGACTGTCTCATCCCTCGCGGCGCACCACACTCCCCACCAGCGGCTCCCTCTCCTCTCCTCTCCTCGCACCGATCACACACTCACACACACACACACACACACACACGGGGAGCCGCCAGTGATGGAGCCTCGTGCACCTGACTCCTGACTCTCCCAACCACCTCCCGCACAGGCACTCACGCACGCACACGCACACACACGCAAAGACAGCCACACGCGTGCACACAGGGAGGCGTGGGAGGCGGGACTCTTTAATCTGAAACTCTGGGCTTTTTGTGAGCGCTATAAAAATGCATTAACTATTCTTCTTCGTACACTATAGCGTCTAAGAACAAATTCAGGGGAGGGACGTGGAGAGAGAGAGAGAGAGAGAGAGAGAGAGAGAGAGAGAGAGAGAGAGAGAGAGAAAGGTGGAACATGAGTAGGACATAAGAAAAGGAATAGAGAAAATCAAATAAGAGGACATGAGAGAGAGAGAGAGAGAGAGAGAGAGAGAGAGAGAGAGAGAGAGAGAGAGAGAGAGAGAGGGATTGAGTAAGATAAACTAATGAATTAGCCAACATCACCAACACATAATCAAGACTCTATTTAATAATGCCATTAATTGTACTTTTAAATCCCGCAATAATAATAATGATAATGATAATAATAATCTGGTCAATTTATTTATATTCATCTTTTAGGTATTATTTTTATTATTATTCTCTTTATTTATTTAAGTCTATAATATTTAGTAATTATTTAGTACCAAGAACACCCTCCCCCTTCCTTAATAATATCACATTGCTTTGAATTAGTGTTTTTATATAAATTTTGAGGTTTAGCTTAAATATTTTTTGTCTTTTTATGTGTTTTGAAAAAAGTTATTTAGTTTCTTTTATAACGGGGCGTCTGCGCTAAAATTTTGAATTTACGATAAACAATAGAGGTAAATAACATAATCTTTCCTTAAAATCCTTCCCGATAGTTATGATATACAACGAATGTACGAACGCACGCAATGCAGACGCCCTTCAACACACACACACACACACACACACACACACGAGACTTCCTTCCACTCACTCTATCATGCTTCATTCACATACTTTTTTTTCTTATCATTTTTTTCATATTATTTTAAGTAAACAACAATGATAGTCCATAATTAACGAAGCGTGGGTGTGGGCGGGCAGGTTATCAATAGTCAACGCGCCTGCTCTTCCACGTCCGCATGTACGGCCGCCCTCGGGAGTCACACGCCCACACACCCACTAAAGTTAATCCTCTCTTTGGGGAATTATTCTTCGGGAAACTATTTAAAGAAAAGGAAAAAAAAAGAAATGGAAGTAAATAAATAATAATGATAATAATAATAATAATGAATGTATATGTATCATCTACCCAGGTGGTTAATAAAGAAACTAACGGTGATCCACTGGCCGACGCTCGCGGTGAGAGAGAGAGAGAGAGAGAGAGAGAGAGAGAGAGAGAGAGAGAGAGAGAGACATAGTGGTAGATTGAGCTAGGAAAACACCAACGAGAAAGACAAGACGAGAGCGAGAATGAGAGCGAGAGAGGTAGAGAGAGCGAGAGAGGGAGAGTAGTGTCGTCCTGCTGGGGGCGTCGGCGAGGTGAAGCGAGGTAAGGTGAGTGTATCTCTCACACGCCAGGTGGTCGTGGTGCCCCCCTGGTCCCTCCCCGGCACTAATGCGGCGCGTGCATGCGGAAACCTATGTCAATAGTTACAAATGTAGGATTGAGTGACGCTGGGACCACGGCGACGCGGCCCGCCCCGCCCCGTCCCCCCGTCCCTCTGCCCCGGCTCCGACCCCACATCCACCCTCATCCCACTCCCGGCCTCTCTACCTGTGTGTGTGTGTTACTGGGTGGTGGGTGTGTGGTGGTGTGTGTGGGTCTGTATGTAGTGGTGGTGAAGGCAGTGTCGTTTCGAGGTGTGGTGGTGTTGATAGTGGTGGGACAGTGTGGTGGCCGGGTGGAGGGGAGGTGATGGAGGTGGTGGGGTGACAGGTGTCACGCCGGGACGGCCTGGCGGGCGGGGCGGGGCGGGCCGCGGCTGCCGCCCACCGCCTCCCTCACATGTTCCTCTGCAGACCTCAATAGTTTGACTAAACAACAAGTCCAACAAGACATTTTAACTAATAAGTATTTACATTACTGTTTGATCAGAAATTCTAAAACCTATAGATTTCTTAGCAAGCAATTTTTCTCTTTTGTAAAGCATCATGTAAATTATGCATATTTCAATAAAATTAACTTGTTAATGTTGTGTCTGAGACACGATCACTCACGCCTGCAGCTGACTGACGCATCACCGCCGCCCGCCGGCCGCCGCTCCGCCCGCCGCCGCCGCCGCCTCCGCCTCCGCCGCCGCCGCCGCCGCCGTCGCCACCGCCGCCGGCCGCCAGTCCGCCGGCAGCAAGGACAAGGTCACAGGCTCCCTAAACATTACTTGAGCGAGCTCGTCCACTAACACTATAATTGTGGCACTTTTTGGAAATATTGGTGTCTTGTTTTTGTTAGCAGACTTATTATAGGTCAGTCTCTCAGCACTAGACTATCACATCCGGGCGCCGGGCGGGCGCCGCCGCGCTGCCAACGGTGGGCGTGGGCGTGGGCGTGGGCGTGGGCGTGGGTGTGGTGGTGGTGGTGGTGGTGCCGGGCGGGCGCACCTCAGGCGTGTGTGTGTATTGCATAGTTTATAGTAAACCATGATGCCGGCCGACCTCCCGTCCTGGACCCGGGCTCGAGGCTGGGCCGGGGTAGGGCGCCCCGCCCCGCCCCGCGCGCCCATGTGGCGAGGCGGACCGGAGCGGGGTGCGCCTCCCCGCCCGCCGCTCCACGATTGTCTACACAGTTCGCTGCAGTGGTGGGAGGCGCCGTCTCCAGCTAGGACTAGAGGCAACAAACAAGAAGCAGTCAAGCGTAACGGAGTGAGTGGTGGGCCGGCCGCCCACAGGCTGGTGGCAGCAGCCGCCGCTGCACCACGGGGTAGGGCAGTGACTCGTTGGGGAAGGCTGCTCGCCGCCTGCGCCGCCACCTAGCGCAGGTCGCTTCCTGGCGAGCTGTAACCCGATCTATGTCCAGACCTGCTGGCCGATCTGCTCCCAGATCTGCTAGCAGACCTGCTGGTGGGTCGGCTGGTTGTTCTGCTGCCTTGTCGGCTGGCGGGTCGGCTGCTGGGCCGGCTGGCTGGCCGACTGCTGGAGCGGACGCTGTCCGGTTTGGTCTCCAGTCGATGAGCGGGACAGTCGGCGGCGTGACGCACCGGCTGGTGGTCGTAAATGACCTGGCTGCCCGCCACCGACGCGGCCGCCAGTGCCCCAGGGCTGCGGGGGTCGCCGCCACGGACGGCTGCCACCGTCGCCGCCGTCAGAGGTAGATGCTCGGGTCGGGGCGACCAGGTGCCGGGCATAAAGGCGCGGGGTGGCGGGGGTGCCGCCAGTTGGCCCAGCTCCACGTCCTGGGGGGGCGGCGGCCACTCCTTGGTGGTCTCCAGGGTCTCCTGGCTGGCCCGCAGCCTGGCGGGCACCACGCCATGAGGGCCGCGCACGGGGGAGGGCGGGGGCTCCGGGGACCAAGAGGGCTCACGCCCCCGGGGCTTGAGGGAATGCCACGCGGGAGGATGGTCCTCCGGCATCACATGTGCCGGAGAGGGCTCAGACCGCCGGCCCTGAGGCGGCCATGGGCCCTGGGCGTGTCCTCACATCCGCGTGGTGGCCTCTAGTCATACGGGCGGCTCGGAGGGATGTGGCATGGTCTGGGCGATGACTGACTGGCGGCTGGAGGCGCTGCTGTCCGGTGGGCTGGACGCCTGGCTGGATGCTCGTGAGCTGCTCACGCCGCTCTCCGCTCGGCTGCTGCCGCCGCACGAGTTGCTGCCCTCACTGTCCCGCCGCCCGAGGCCGCCAGGTCCGTCGCTCCTGTCAGAGCGTGCTGATGGCGCTGCGGGAGACACGCTATCTTATTCCACTGCCGCTCACACTCAAACACACACACACACACACACACACACTGCTGCTGTGTCGGTGCCTTGTGTCATTATTCCTTCACGTCGCAGAAGTATTCAATGACATAATTTTGAGGAAAACACAAGTAACAATGTCATGAGCGTCACTTCCCGCAGCCAGCCAACCACACAAGAGGTGGGCGGTGACTGAGAGGAGTGTATCATTGAGCTGTGCACAATATTGAACAGTAATACATCTGTCTGTCTGTCTGTTATACATGTTTTAGTTAAAATCATTGAACATTTCACTTGTGACGATTACGGAATAATAGCACAAGGCACACACACAACAGCACACAGCACTCAGTACACTACTTCAGCACTACTGCCCGTGGCTGCTACAGGCTGCTGCCAATGAGTGACTCAGGCACCACACTGACCACACACACTACCGTACTTCATGACTCAAGACTCACACACGTGCTGCTACTAATACTTCCCGCCACGTGGATGCCGCCGCCTGTTCTGCCTCTCTCCTGCCGCGGCGCCGCGCTGCTGCCCCTCCACACTCAAAACCCACAACATAGACACGGGGCGGGGCGGGACGGGACGGGGCCATGCGGGGCGGTGGGAACATGCAGTGCGGGGTAAGAGAAGGGCGGGTCGGGGCGTTCCTCCCGTAGCACCCGGACGTCTGCTGTCTGTCTGCCTGCCTGCCTGCTGTTACCTCTCTCATCCCCCCTCACACCTCACACCTCACCCTCGCCCCCTGCCTCACACACCCTGCACACGCTAAACACACGTGTCCCCTGTGCATCCTCACTCCTCAGCAGGTGTAGGAGTCCCCGCGGCCTACATACACACGGCACGGGTGCCTCGTTGGTCAGTGGTCACAGGTGTCCTTCATAAAGAGAAAGCACCACACCCCACACTGTCCCATCAAACACCAGGCAACACTAAAGAAAACCTCTGCAGGGAGTCTCGTAAATGAAATAGTATGGCATGCAGTCAAAATAAACTTCATTTATTGGTAAACATGAAGTAAAATAAAAGATGGAAACTCAGGGAGCACAGATCCATTTACACATTTTTAACCAACAATTAAAGGGAAAAAATATAATACAAAAATATCAAACAGTCAACTTAATAGTAATAATGATAATAATAATAATACAATTGTCTCATGCAACTCAACACAGACAGTACAAGGTCCATACAGCCACACTCCTGGACCCGCTAGTGTGTGTGTGTAAGTGACAATGAAAATAAAAGCTTGGAAACAATGACACTGGATGATGAGACAAGGTGGGGCCATGAGAGGCACAGTACAGAGAGAGAGAGAGAGAGAGAGAGAGAGAGAGAGAGAGAGAGAGAGAGAGAGAGAGAGAGAGAGACTTACACAAAACATAAAAAAACCCCATCAAAATTCAGTAGAAGTGTGTGTGTGTGTGTGTGTGTGTGTGAAATGAGTACAGTCCATTCATTACTCATCTATCATCCCTCATCACTGGTGTCATTGTTGTGTTGTGTGTCATGAGAAGCAACACAGTGGCATGAAAGGCAAGACAACCCGGTGGTGGTGTGTTACATGCTCACCAACACAACAATAGTACACTGCTTTGAGAAATACATACACATAAAAAAAGAAAATAAGAATGACTACTACTTTCAACATAATAAACGTTTGAAAAATCTTTAAAACTGTAAACAAAGAGAAATGATAGTACTACATTTATACAAGAAAACAATAAATTCTGAGCAAATATCTAGCAGTTGTGAATTAAATTGGTGGTGGCTCTTGACAAAATGGAAATAGAAAAAATAAATAAATAAAAAGATCTTGCATGTGTATCCAATCCTACAAAATAAAACTAAGCAGAAGAAACTACAAAAAATATAAATAAATAAAGAATAAAATAATAAATAATAATAATGGTAAAAATAATAGTAATGATAATAATAATAATGAAGAATAATAATAAAGAATAATAACAATACTAATAAAGATACATTAGATGGCGTTTGACAATTATTTCTTTGGCACAGCATGACGTGACTTCTGCACGGGGAGCAACACTAAACATTCCCACCTAACCTAACCCAATCCAACCTAACCTGACCTAAGCAAACTTCATGAAACACACCAATTACAAAAGTGAGCTGCATCCACACTAGCTAAAAAAAAAATAAATAAA
>NC_059264.1:1929082-1969082 GCF_017591435.1 Portunus trituberculatus | reverse complement strand
GCATCTTTGTACTGAAGAGATTAAAAGAAAAGAAAATATAAAAAAATATATAGATAAATTTCTCACATGGGATAATAGTTGATAATATTTGTTCAATCTTTTTCTTTCTTCATTCTCTCCTTTTCATATTTTTGGTCATTATTTCAAGGAAGCAGTAATCAGACATCATTCATTTTGGTTATATCTATGTAAATTTTCTTTGTCTTTTATTCCCAACACTAAACATCAATATTATTACCTCTTTCTTTCCTTCTGCATTTTCTTCTCATTCCCATAAGTCTTCCATTTATTCATATTCAAACAGCATAAATCTTTTGTCTCATATTCCACACTCTAACTATTGCCATTCCATTTTATTCCCTTCCTTCTGCATTATTTATTTAGCATCTTATTATTTAGAAGCCCACAAGTGTTCAGCTGCCCTTCACTTGAGCTTCATTCACATTAAATATTCATCTTCACTCCTCACTAGTTATATCCAATCAATTAATTAGGTAGACTATTCATAGCTATAGCCTTACTAAGATTACTATTATGCTCCTCTTGTGATATAAAGATTTAAATACATGTATCGACTTCTTCTCAACCACAAGAGTTAGACAGTTTTCATACCTAGTAATTTTCCAACTAAGATTCCAATACTATAGCTTCACCTGTGTCATATGTTGAGCAGGTTAATTCAAACACCTTCAACCATAAAAGTTACATAAATCCTTCATAACGTCAAGTATTCATCTTTCACTCCACACTAGTTATATTCAATCAATTAAGTAGGTAGAATTTTCATTTATATATTTCTACTAAGAGGGCTAACACTATGCTCCTCTTGTGACATATACTCGTAGATCTAAATACCAACTTCTCCTCAACCGTAAGAGTTACACAGACTTTTCATACCAAATAATTTTCCTACAAAGATTCCAATACTATAGTTTCATCTGTGTCATCGGTTGATCAGGTTAATTCAAATACCTTCAACCATAACAGCTACGTAAATCCTTCGTAACGACTTCCTTAGTGAGAGCATCCATTAACCACCATTTTCTCTTCTGTTCTGTGCATTGAGTACATAAATTTCCAGCACTGTTTTCCCACTCACAATGAACAAGTTATGAAAGTGAAATATAAGTTTTTTTATAAGTTTTCCGAACAATTCAACTACACCCAAGTTTCTCTCCTAGTTACCAATACTACTCCCAACTACTATTTTCCACAGAGAGGATGAATGAACCAGCTATGAGGAAATATACTGGAGATAACTTGACTTTTGAGACTATTACCATAATGAGTGATTTCAGTACCTTTGTTTCTCATCGATCATTATGCATTATGTATGAGTAAATATATTGAAGATAACTTGATTTTCATAAATATTTCCATAAAGAGCAAATTCCACTACCTATGTTTCTCTTGTACCATCAGGCATTACGTAGACACAACAAAACTGCTTCCCTACTAAGGTGAACTGAATATGATTGTGCTGGAAGGAGACGCATAATTTCCATAACTATTTTAGAGATGGAGTTTCATACCTGCTTTCCTAATGAGTGAATTTCAATATCTCTGTTTCCTCTTCCAAAGTTAAGCAGACACATTTCCGATATTTCCTGCACTAAGAGCATCACCACCATGAAAGAATACATGGAAGAGACACTTTTCATAACTATCCCCCTAATCAAGACAATTCAAAATACCCATGATCCTCTGCCATATAAACTAAATAGACACATTTCTAACAACTGAAATGATGAACTACTACTACCAAAAATATACTTGGAGAGGGAGAGATGCATTAAATCACAACTAAATCCATGATAGGAGAGTTTGAGTACCCATTGTCACCACTCCCACTGACAGAATGAACCAGAGTTGCGAGAGAATGTGTGTTTTCAGCCTCAGTTCAGGAAGCAAGACAAGGCTGGAGGAGGCCGGCACTGCAGCTCTACAGGTGGGCCTCCTCCCTCTCCCCTGTGGCCCCATAAGGACCCGTCTCCCCCTTCAATGGTCTGCAAGGAAAGTATGCAACAGTGAGAGGAAAAGCAAATCAATGGAAGGTAAAAATTCAAACTAAGCAAAATTTGAATGGAGATAAATAAAATAGAAAATAAAATAAGGAAAAATCAAAATAGAAGAGGAAAAATAAGCAAAATCTAAATGAATACAAAATTTTAAAAAACTCATAATGGATGAAATTCAGAAAAAAAAAATAAAAGCTGAAACTCTAAAACGAAATCAAATAATATAAAATTCGGAGCAAATTAAATATAAAAGAAATATTGTTAACACAAAGAACTTGAATCTGAATGCAGTAAAATTATGAAAATATGAACAGTAGAGATGAAACAATATGGGTAAAATAATAAACTAATACACACAGCAAAGCACTAAATGGCAAAATAAAAGTACATAACACTACAATGAAAACTAAAATCAAACAACACATTAAGAAACATAAACATTAAACCGTAGAAAAAACAGATAAAAGAAAATAATATACAAGACACAACATAAATTACAACAAATCAAATGAAGGAAATACAAATGAGAGATGGAAAGACAAGAAATAGAAGCAAACTCCCACAAAATATGATAACGAATATATCACTGTGCCGCCCGAATGCACAGCTGACAATGGAGAGAGAGAGAGAGAGAGAGAGAGAGAGAGAGAGAGAGAGAGAGAGAGAGAGAGAGAGAGAGAGAGAGAGAGAGAGAGAGAGAGAGAGAGAAAACCATATCTCAGAACACCACACCAAAGAATGACAAGCCACACTAATCCTCATCATGTCACCTACTCAGAGATTTTTTTTTTATTTTCTCATTTGTTTATCATTTCTCTTCCATCAGACACTCCTGCAATGAAGAAAAAGTCTGCTCATTTTTCACAACAAGCAATATTACACCACACTGGAACCTACACACTTGAGAAGGAAGGACAGTAACAATGATGGTGTTTATAAGCATCACCACCGATCAGTGCTCCCTTGATTCCCCGACAGTGTTGCATCACCACCTAACTGTTCAGTGTACGTACAATGCTGCACTGTTACCACCACTATCATCAAAATTAGCAATGTGGTAAAATTAGCAATGTGGTCAAGCTCACAGTCTATCTCTCTTCTCACTTTCTTTCATCCCTTCTCTTCCCACCTTTTTCTTAGCTAGCGACCTTCTTTTCTTCACTCCCTTTATAAAAAAAATTAATACCACCACCATCACCATCACACTCTCTCATGCTACACCCTCAAGCCAGTTCTACCCTCACCCTACCTCACCTTGTCTGACCCTATTTTTTTATGTAAGAGGAGGTAATCTGGCTAAAGGCAACAAAAAACAAACAAAAAAGCCACACTTAGATGCCAGTTCCGGAGCAGGTCCGAGAGAGTTAGCCAAAAGAATGAGATGTCTTGAAACCTCCCTCTTCAATGAGTTCAGGTAGTGACAGACAGAAGGAGACAAAAATGTATAGGAAAATAGGGCAAGCTGCAAGACCACCCCAAGAAAACATTAGGTCAACACAAGGTGGCCGCTGAATGAAACACACCTATTTCCACCTATCACTATTACCCTTACCTATAGATTTGCTTGATTTAAAGAAGCAAAGACTTAGAGCAGAGTTACAAAGAGTGAGAGCACCAGAAAGGAATGTAATAGAGAGGAATGACTGACTGACACACACACACACACACACACACACACACACACACACACACACACACAAACAGTACCAATCCCCAATAAATGTCCCATAAAGGTGTGCTACTCTCTGTCTACCTGGTCAGTGGCACTGTTACCTACAGATGGTGCCACATGTAACTACCAACTTTCTCACTCTATCTGTGTTACGAGCCTGGATTTCCACTTCTAGAGATGGCTAGGTACAGATTCTGTCACACTCTCTCTCTCTCTCTCTCTCTCTCTTTTCCATTTACAGACAACTAACTTTTCATTCTCTTACTCACTGTCTGCCTTACAAACCTCAATTTCCACTTACAAACAACTGATTCTCTCACTCTATCTATGCTTTAGGAACTTCACTTTTTACTTACACAAACAACTAACTATTCATTCTCTCTATTTTCTAGGAACCTTTGTTATCACTTACAAAATACAACTACTCTATCTCTATCCCTGCTCTAAAAACCTTAATTTCCACTTACTCTTTCTCTCATAATGCAAACAGACAGATGCAATATTGCTTTCCACTCTAAAGTTTGTTCTAAGTAGAGAGGACGGACGGGAGGACAGGAGGGAGGGAGATGTAGAGGGAAGGGAAGGATGGAGAGAGAAAAAGAGAAGCCACAGAACTTGAAACTCACACACACATACGTACACACAGAGTAACAATGAATATTAAAAAAAGTCCAAGAAGAATAAATACAAAACAAGTCAATCTGAGTGACTGGAGGAATCCAAAAGCTTCACTCGGAGAACTGGACTCTCTACTCTTCCTTGTGGAGTGAAATTTTGCTTTGACAATCCTGTACCAGTCCTGTGTTTCCTGAGTGGATGCAGAGATGGGAAGCAGGGGATGGGAGGCAGGGGATGGGAGGGGCAGAGACAGGGTGAGGGAAGGGCTGTAAAAAACTGTAAGGATTTTTTTAGCACATATTATAAAGGGAGTGAGGGAGAAAGATGCACTGGATGGATGGTATATAAGACTGTGTTCTTAAACGTTTTGGTGTTTTATCGCTACTTGTTAACAGGCTCTACTGGAGGTTACTTGTTCTTTTATGACGTCTGTGGTAGTTTAACAAGGATTTTGCTATTGGAAGGATAAAAAACACAGTGAAAATCTTGACTTCATCACCTCAGTGGCCTTGGAAAACAGTGGTGATGGGAAAACAAAGCGTTTAAGACTACGAACAACTGAAGGTGTCATGCAAACCCTGCCAGCATCATCACCAACCTAACCATTGCCACCACCACTATGTACCAGTATCACCATTACCACCACCACCACCGCACCCCATGGCAGTGCTGGCGGCTTCTCAGAGACTGCCAGGAACTCACACACACCTGGTCTGCGTCAAGGCTGTGGGCACAATGAGTTAATGGGATAGGGGTGGAAAAAATATGGGAGGGTATGGAAGATTTAGTTGTGGAATGGTAGACTTGTAGTGTAGCAACGGGCCAGTACATACCATCGACCGCTGTGCTCTGGTTGTTTATCGGAGATGACAATATCATCCTGTGACGACCCTTTACAGTAACACCACTCAGCTATCAACACAGATATACAATGAACCAAAAGTCGTCATTCATATCACTACCACCTGATGCATTTTGAGACACACCACTACACCACCACCACCATCCCATCACAGCCTTATGCAGTAACACCACTCAGCTATCGGTGTACAGATAAACAATGAACCAAAAGTCTTCACTCACATCACTGACACTTAATAAATCCTGAGACACACTTGAGGGCTACACCACTACACCACAACACCACTATGATCCCATGACAACCCTATGTATTAACACTGCTCAGCTATTAACATACAAGCAAAAGTCTTCCTTCACATCACCACCACTTGAGGGTTACACCACTACAACACAACACCACTATGATCCTGTGCCAGCCTTGAACAACACCACAACTACACAAACAACACAAATATGCCATGAACTATGTCTTCATTCACATCACTGCCTCCTGATGCATTTTGAGACACACTTGAGGGCTTCCCCATAACACCACATTACCATCCTGCCATCCTGTCACCACATCACCATCCTGTCACATCCCCATACAGCACCAACACTATAAAGACAACATAAATATACAATGATCCAGAAGTTTTCACTCATATCACTGACACCTAATGCATTCTGAGACACAGCTGAAGGCATCACCACTACCAAACTGTGACAACCCTACAGTATGCCTTGGAAAACTGATAGAACTACTTTAAATCCCTTCAGTACTGGGGCACATTTTTACCTGAAGATTTGTGTATGATTAAACCATTTTATTTACATTAGGAATGGTCTATGGAGGTCAGAAGATTAATGGCCACACTCTTCACTATTTAAATACCTTACATGACTATCTGAAGCTGTCTAGAATCACCAAATAGTAAGCAGAATGAATATGGAAACACGTCATGGTACTGAAGAATTGAATTGTTTCAATTTAAATATATAATGGAATTATGAGTAATTGAAGGACAAGACTAGAAGCTTTCCTCATTTATCTCATCCAGTACACGACAAACAACACACAGCTTGTCTCAATGTCTTGTAAGTAGGTGGATCTAGTGTCAGTCCTTCCATTGAAACATCCTAAAGATTTATCCAATGACACAGTTTTGAGCACCAGTACACCAGTATCCATATGGTAATCCTACACCACATGTTCATCCTGCTCTCATCTCAGAGACGTAACACCAATTAATATTTTATCATCTTATTTCTGAAGGAAGAACGCGACACCAAAAAATCATTCCTTTGGCTGAAGAACTAAAGACAAAGAAAAAAAAAGCACAATCTCTTCAGTACCATGATGCATTTTCCTATTCATTCTGGTGAGCATTTGGTGAATTTCTACAGCTTCAGAAACACATTAAAATAGTGAAGATTGGATATTAATCTTCTGACCTTCATAGACCCTTTCTAATGTCAATAAAAATCTTCTAATCATACATAAAACTCAAGGTAGAAATGCACTCCAGTACTGAAGGGGTTAACAAGGAAACTCCAACAATGAGAGACAGAGAGAGAGAGAGAAAAAACAAACAAACAAAAACTAACACCCTATTCCTCCTTGAGGAAAAAAAAAGAAAGAAAAAAAAATACTTTGGCTGAAAAACTAGACAAAAAAACTTAGCAAGGAAACTTCAACAATGAGAGAGAGCGAACTAACACCTAACACCACCTTGGAAACCACCACCACTATAGCACACCAACCCTCAAACCAGGGAGAGAAGACACCATGATAGCTTATAACCACAACAATAACCACATCAACCTAAGGGAGTTTAAAGGGGCACTGAGCTAGGGCCAAGAGGGCTCAAACAGGGGTCAACAGGGATCAAACAGGGGTCAAATAGGGGTCAAACAGAGGTCAAACAGGTCAAATAGGGTTAAAAAAGGTGATAAGGGATAAGGGATTGAAAGGAAGGAGGGGAGAGAGGAAAGGGGAATGCATGGCTATTTAAGACCTGGGAGTGAGGGGAGTGAGGGGAAAAGGGGACACAGGCACCATCTGCCACCTTACTCACAAGTGATTACTGGTGGTGACGGCGTGGTAGTTACTGCAAGGAGAGGCAAAAGGCTCATCAGCCCTCCATTAGCTCCCATAAAACACTGTATGTCTGATTTTTTTTTTTTGTTGTTGTTTTTCAAGCCACACACAAACACACACGCACATACATACAAACCCACCCACACAACACCGGCTCCTGCTAATCTGATGCACCTCACTCGCCCGCACACTCACTCACGCACTCTGGACATCCTCTCTCTCATCTGTGTCTCTCCATCATCTGTGCAGGCATCCACCCAGCCAGTGCTCTCACAAGGGTATATGTTACTTACCCATACAGTCTTGGGTCCTCTAGGTAATCCCTGTGCGGCATGGAGGGGAAAAGGCTTGTGAAAACTGAGAGCCCTAGCCCACACTCAGGGACACCCACTCACACTCACACACACACACACACACACATTCACACAGCCACACATCATACACACACTTACATCTTCACACGCATATACATTCATACAAGTACATATTTGGTGCTCGTTCATACTAGTTCATGCACTGTGAGGGTGTATGGGTTAGTATGTGGGGTTTAAAATTAAAGTTTTTTTTTTTTATGTAAGAAGTAAGATTTATTCAGTTTTTTTTTTTTTTGTTATTGGGAATTATCTAATTGTTGAGAGAGAGAGAGAGAGAGAGAGAGAGAGAGAGAGAGAGAGAGAGAGAGAGAGAGAGAGAGAGAGAGAGAGAGAGAGAGAGAATGAGTTTTAAAAAGAATAAACAAAAATATATTAAATTTATAACTAGAATATTTTTTCTTAATTGGTTAATGAATTTGAAAGTGGAAAAAAATAATGATAAAAAAATGAAAAATGAAATGTGGAGAGGAGAAAGATGAGTGAAATACACACACACACACACACACACACACACACACACACACACACACACACACACACACACACACACAAGTTGACCGATATTGCATTAGTCGGTATATAAAAGTTATCTCTGCAACTCTTAATAAAAAAATAAATAAATAAAAAATAAATAACTTAATAAAATGCATCCAATCACATCCATAATGAAAAAAATACACACACACACACACACACACACACACACACCATTACAAATAAACCACTTACTGACACATCAACAACACCAAAAAACAACAACAACAACAACACCAGGGACACCACCAACAACACTAACAACAACACCAACAACAACATAAACAACATCAACAAACTACAACACCAATAAGAGAGAAAAGAAGAGAAAGAAAATGAGAGAGAGAGAGAGAGAGAGAGAGAGAGAGAGAGAGAGAGAGAGAGAGAGAGAGAGAGAGAGAGAGAGATAAGCTACACCATAATGAGAGAAATATAGACAGAGACAAAGAGAGAAAAGCAATAAAGAATAATAAAAAGGTGCTCAATATATTTTTTTATCCTGAAAACAAGAATATGTCAGCAGGAAATTGAGAATCGTACTTGTGAAGGAAATTTTTTAAGAGCGACAAGCAACTAGAGAGTTTAAGTGAGACAGTTGAGTGGTGGTAGTGGTGGTGGTGACGGTGGTGGTGGTGGTGGTGACAGAAGCAGTGGTAGGGGTGGTGGTAGCAATAGTGGTGGTGGTGGTGGTGGTAGCTGCAACACTTAAAGTACAGGAGTTTGCAAGACACTCTTACGCTAAAGGATATGATTAATTTCTTCTTTTTTTTATATATATATATACATAATGCACGTAGAATACTGGGAATAAGGGATGTGTGCTTGTTAAGTGTGCGTGTGTGTATCAGTGCCGTGTGTGTGTGCGCTTGTATGCATGTGTTTGTGTGTATGTGTGTATGTGTGTGTGTGTGTGTGCGAGTGAACGTGTGAGGAAGGAACAAAAGGTCTATGAATTACACATCAAATAGCTAAATACGGTAACTATGGAGTAAGGAATTTGTAATCAGCTGCCATGACTTGCCATTGTTGGTGACTGAAGCTAGAAAGGAAAAAGAAAAAAAATATATGTACACTCAATACCAAACTAAGGTATTTTAGAGCGGGACAAAAGGTGAAGGGAGGGTGTGGCTGACTTGTACCTCCGCCATGTTAGGGATTAAGGGGGTGGGCGGGAGGGTGTCGGTCATTTACGAGTGGGGGTGTGAAATCTCGGCGACGTAACGTGATGCACTGTGCTTTTGCCTTGATGTACAGTGCAGTTAGTGGCAGTAGTGGTGGTGGTGGTGGTGGACATGCAGTGAGGTGTATAATCTTTTTTTCTTTTGTTTGTGTAATCAATAATTTGTGTATTGTTATAAAAATCAAGTAATATATCTTTTTTGTTGTGATTGTGGAAATAAATGACTTCTACTATGCTGTATGTAAATGTTGTCTTAATAATGATTCAATTTCTATGCAAACTAGCCATCGATGTATCTATCTACCTAATTATCTATCTGTGTATGCATAGTCAACAAACCATCTATCTATCTATCCATCTTGTCAATGAAGTATCTATCTACTTATTCATCTACCTGTGTGTATGCATAGCCAACAAACCATCAACCTATCTATCCATCTAATCTGTCTATCTATCCATCAATATTTATGTGTGTATATGCGCTTCTGTATGTTATTTCATACTGACATCAATAAGCATGAATTGTCAACTCCTGTCCTTTAAAACACATAAATAATCACATTCCTCTTAGAATTTCACATATATATTGTATGCACACTTGTTTGTATACTGTCTGTGTGTGTGTGTGTGTGTGTGTGTGTGTGTGTGTGTGTGTGTGTGTGTGTGTGTGTGTGTGTGTGTGTGTGTGTGTGTGTGTGTGTGTGTGCTGAAGGAGGCCAGGGAGGGAGGGCAGGGTGTGGAATGGGAGGAGAGGTTAGGTTAGGTCAGGTGGTGCTCACATAACAACATATAACTTACAAAATGCCATTATACTCGGTGCGCCTAGAGCCAATGAGAGAGAGAGAGAGAGAGAGAGAGAGAGAGAGAGAGAGAGAGAGAGAGAGAGAGAGAGAGAGAGAGAGAGAGAGTAGAGAGTAGAGAGTAGAGAGAGCAGGGAGAAACAGACAGCACAAGACAGAAACAACACAGAAACATGAAAAAAGAGACAAAAATACACAGAGAAAGACAGACAGATAGACAAACAGACAGAATGAAAGACACAGATGAAGATTGAGAGGGAAAGAGAAAGAGAGAGAGAGAGAGAAGAGAGGGACAGAGGGAGAGAGGGAGAGGGGGGAAGAAGGTAACATTAGTGGAGAGAAAACCATGGAGTGAGCAGCCTCATAACATTGTCAAAAGGCCTCTCAACATCACAAGCCTTTGAGAGACAACCAGTGAAACAGAAGCTGATGAGAACAAGTAACACTAATGATAATAACAATAACAATAATAATAATAAACTCATGGCATTTACTAACACTAGACAGAGCCACCTTCACTGCAAAACTCACTAGACACACAATACGTAACTAGAAATAGAGGAGGTGGATGATAAATTACATGAAAATAGATATTCCTAAGGGGAGAGAGAAAATATGTTTACTATGGCTCGTATTCTCAAACATTCCTGCCCTTCACCTCCACTATTTCAAAAGGCTTTATCTAAATTTACACAAGATTTATTTAAGGCACTTTTACAGTTCTAGAGGCAGAGTGACAAGATTTCTACATTATTAATTGGAGAAACACTCTTGAGAACATCACTAGCCATCTCTGTGGCTTTAGAAAATAGTTGTGGTGAGAGATTAGAGCATTTTTGTTGTTCCAGAGGCCGAGTGACAAGATTTCTACATTATTAACTGGAGAAACACTCTCGAAAACCCCACCAGTCATCTCTAGCTTTAGAAAATAGTTGTGGTGAGAGAGCAGAACGTTTTTGAATACAGCCCTATGTAGCTTGCTGTCTCTAAATCTCTCCTAAATGACTCTAGTGGCTTGGCTTGCTGGCTACGTAATCTATGGGTCTTAGCATAAAGTAATTAACCCTACAGGACATGACCAGAGAGGGAGAAAATTGATAAACTGTGAAAGATACGAGATTAAGATGAAGGAAGGAAGTGTGATGAAGAAATAAGAGTCAGAGAGATAGACATGAGATAGGGAGAGAGATTAAGAAGAAGGAGGAAAGCCTGAGGATGAAATAGAGTCAGAGAGATGGATAAACAGACATAGAGAGAGGCATTACAGAAGACAAAAGACTATGACTATAATTTTGTATGAGTAAGTAAAGTGGTAAAGTGAAGGAGGAAGGCAGGAGGAGAGGCTGGGACGGTGCGAGCTGGAGTGCATACCAAAAGAATATAAGAAACAGATGCACAGGAGACATCACGGAACTCTGAAATTCACCGACAGAACAACGAAAAGAACGAGGGAGAGCAAAGTATAATAACATGTAAATAATTAAGAGATCAAGACACGGAAATTCATTAAAAGGAAAGAAAAATGTCGAGTAAAGAATGAATGAATGAATGAAGAAAAGAAGGAAGGAATACAGTGTTATAGTCCTTGGGGTGTCCGCTTGGTGGGGGTTGTGCTTCTGCTGTTGTAATGATACTGGGTAAGCCTTCCTCTAGTTAATCTTACCCATTATAGCTACACTTTTTATCATTCTTAATAGTAATAGTCACTTCAATACTATGCTTTAGTTTAGCCAGGTTGAAGTCAATGCCATTTTTCTTTTCTTTTTTCCCCTTTAGGTTCTTGTCAACAGTTCATCACAGTGGTCTCAGTGTTGGCGAGCAGAGCATCCAGTGTTTTGATTCGGCGGTGGGTGTGTTTACTGGTCTGATTTGTGTCTCCGCCAGTGTACGTTAAATTTGAGTTGTTGCAATGGTGCTTTGAGGATTCTGTCCCGCTAAATCATGATGGGTTTGTTATTTAGGTTTCATGAAATTAATTGATAAACTGGACACTTGTAAATTATGATCAACAAGAAGTACTGATTTTTTTTTTTTTAACATTTCATCCACTTTTTGTATTTCTAATCTTTCTTTTTTGTTTCTTTATTCTTATGCATACAAAGAAATTCTGCATTTTTCAAAACAAGAGTGGGTATTGATTCTTTTACCTTTAATATATTTTCAGGATTAACAAAACACAATATTTAAAGATTCTCCATCATAAACACCATATTTGTATCCTTCAATCAGGACAAGGAATAAAAAAGTCAATTCACAGCTTTAAGTAACAAATTGACCATATGTACGTTGAGATCAGCCTTTGCTTGGCCAGACAGAGATAGCTGGCCATGAGAAGCAGGAGGGACCCACCAAGCCACCCCAGACCAATGCTACAGTGTGAGGGTCAAGGCGGCAGAGGAGGAGGGAGGCATTCAACACAGCAGAGAGGGAGAGGCAAGGCAAGATCATTATGTCTGATGCCCCACACAGGATGACAGTGACAACACCAATCCCAAGTACTGACACTCAACAGAAGGCACTTGGTATTAATCTAGACTTTGTGATTAACTTGTAATTAATTCGTTCTGTATTCCAACCATTTAAGGGAATACTACTAAGTTCCCTGGCAGAAATATTCATGAGTTACTAATGCGGGAATACAATAAATAAGTCTTTTTTATTTAGCATCATCTTTTGAGAATGGAAATTTTTAAAACGATAAAAAGGATGATAAAAGAGGCAGAGTATTGGCTTTAAAATCTGAACCAAATGAGTCAATCCACCTTTAAAGCTGAACAGAGCAGTGTGTAAGAGCATCACCATAACAGGAAGAAGCTGAGGAGAGTAAGGGAGAGTAACAAAATAAGTCAAGGCCAGTAGCATCCATCACTCAGACGCTCGGACACATCAGTGCGTTACGGCCACACCAACTCCACTCAGGAACGGAGGTGGAGGTGCGAGGAAGGAACAGGTGGAGGGAAGGACGGTGGGGAGTGAGGTACCGATGAAGGGATGGTACAGGGAGACGGGAAGGTGGAATGTAGTACCTGTCAACCCCTCTGGTGAAGATAGCTGATATCTCCTCGAAGGTTTTGTTCTTGGTCTCCGGCACCTTGTAGTACGTGAAGATCCAGAAGCACCCCAGCAGCACACTAAACGGCAGGAAGGTGTAGTTCTCAAAGGTTTCCTGTGGGAGGGAGGCCAGTGCTCAGTCAGGACACAAGACAGACTTTTTTTTCTTTTCTTTTTTTATACCACATGGGCTTTTAACAGGAATTTCTGGGCTAAAAGAGACATCCTATTTGAAAGCCCACTTGTTAAAGATCCAGGCATTACCCTGAGTAAAGAACCCATCCTACACTCAGACTGTGGCCAGGATTTGAACCTATGCGCTTGAATACCTCTCAGCCCCTAAAGCACGCATGGTTCCACTGTACCATGGCAGCTACACAGTTTTGGAAAGATGGTTTAGATTTCAAAGGTGATGCTGAGAGATATTGACAGATGTGAGTGAAAATAGAGTAAATGTAGTGTGGTTCTCAATGGTTTTCTAATGAGTAGGAGTGGTGTTCAGTTTGCTAGAGAGTTTACAGATGTAGTAGCTAGGAGTATATAAATAGTAAGAAAAAGTATTGTTCTCTAAAGTTTCCTTCAGAATTAGTGATGCTTAATCCCTAGAGTACCATGATACATTTCCTATTCATCCTGTTTATGATCTAGTGATTTTATACAGTTTCAGAAATTTTAATGACGGTTGAAATAGTGAAGACTGTGACCATTAATCTTGTGACCTCCATAGACCCTTCCTAATGTCAATAAAACAGTCTAATCATACACAAATCTAAAGGTAAAAACGTGTCCCAGTATTGAAGGGAGTTATGAGAAGTTTGTGAGGAGAAAAGACATAGAGAGGCTAAGACTTTTGCTGGATGAAGTGAAACTAGAACAGCAAAATGAATATGCCAGGAGATTGGCAGTCAGAGAACTTGTGGGAAGAAAACAGAGATTAGAGGAACTTCTGCTGGATGGAGTGGTGCAGAATTATGGGTAGGTAATAATAACAAAAGCATAGTTCTTGAAGATTTTCCTGTTGAGTGGCAGACTGAGAAAAAGAACCCTAGAGACACAACACTTAATAACTATATCTTTAAACAATTGCCACACAGACACATATTTTGAAAGAACATACATAAAGATAACACATGACTTTTTTTCAAACCCAAACACTTTTCTATTATATACAAAAAGAAGATAAAATGGTATACACACACGCCCGGTAGCTCAGTGGTTAGAGCGCTGGTTTCACAAGCCAGAGGACCGGGGTTCGATTCCCCGGCCGGGTGGAGATATTTGAGTGTGTCTCCTTTCATGTGTAGCCCCTGTTCCCCTGTTCACCTAGCAGTGAGTAGGTACGAGATGTAAATCGAGGAGTTGTGACCTTGTTGTCCCGGTGTGTGGTGTGTGCCTGGTTTCAGGCCTATCCGAAGATCGGAAATAATGAGCTCTGAGCTCGTTCCGTAGGGTAACGTCTGGCTGTCTCGTCAGAGACTGCAGCAGATCAAACAGTGAAACACACACATTTGTACCTGCATCTTGGGGAAGCCTATGCCGACAATGAAGTTAGAGAGCCAATTGACAAGCACCGCGATGGACATGGCAGCGGGGCGCGGGCCTTGGGAGAAGAGCTCGGCAGTGATCATCCAGGGAATGCTGCCAGGGCCCACCGAGAAGAAGATGACGAAGCAGAGGGTGCTGATCACGGAAATGAACGTCATCCACGACATCATTTCCTGCGGACGGGGAGAGGGGAAGAGGTTAGTAGGACACGGAATATCTCTGTCACACGTGGAGTAACATCAATCACTTGAACACTGATACAAGTACTCTGAAACACTTTGGTCTCACGCCATGACTGTTCAAAGGCCACAGTGATGATCGCCCAGGTTTTCAAGGATGTTTCTCCAGTTTGTAAGCACCGAGTGTAGTGGAGCGCAGCACAGAAGTGTTTCAGGGTATGTGCCGAGATGCAAGAGTGACACGTTTTGTGTTAGCCTGTCATTCCAGCAAGCCAATGGCAGATGAACCACCAGCACAGACTCGAAACCTGTGCATGCTTTACAAATGTGTTTGTGTGAGGGCAGCAGCACCAACCTTGATGAGGAGACTGATGGTGATGAAGATGGAGAATATGAACATTCCCCCGAGGCCGTAGAGGTGCAGGGTGCGTCGGCCGGCCCGGTCCATGAGGGGGATGGACACCAGCGTCATCACCACCATGACGGAGCCGACCCCCAGCGTAGCGTACTTGGACTGCCACTCCTCCAGGCCCGCCGCGGTGAACAGGGAGGTGGAGTAGTAGAGGACCTGCGGCAGGGAGGAAGCGGGTGACTCCGGGGCTGCCCCTGGCGGCGGTGGGGGTGGGTGTACTCGGGACAGAGGAGGAAGGGACAGCTTTGTTTACGAGTCTGGTGAAAGTTACTGAGAAGAGGAAAGGTGTGACTTCACAGAGTACAGTGATCTTACAGAGAAATACTTCTTTGAACAATGGTTTCAGATGCTCCAGAAATATTGGTCTTCTGATGGGAGAGTCCGGCAAGGAGTGACTCTTGGCATGGCCGTGACTTATGCTTTTGTTGATGGAGGAAAAGCTCCTAAGGTCTGTTGGGCAGGACACGTCCTCTCCCTCTGGTGTTATAGTTCAGTGAAAATTATTTGGAATATATTCAAATATTTGTCTGTTGTTTCCTGCATGGTGAGGATATAGTACATATACATACACACATACATATCTATAAAAAAAACAGGACTAAACTGTTTGGTGAACTTCTGGGGTAAATCATCCAAAGATGCATTACAACACTTCTCAAACAAGAAGCAATAAGACCTAGAAATAGTCAAATAGGTCAAAACCAAACAAAAAAAAATCATAAAATAGAAAATCAAGTGAGACATTCCACAGGTTAATCAAAACCAACAAACATAATACATATTCTCTCTCAAATGGAAATGCAATGTATAGTCAAGGACATTAAAGGCAAGATGGTTCCATACAATTACAAGTGAAAAGTTCATGCCCCACCACAGAGCTAACTCAGGAGATGGCAGCGCCGGCTAGCAGGTCAACAACGCAAAAAAGGAGCTGTGGCGCCGACACGGGCGGAGCGGCGTGGCGCGGCGCGGCGCGGCACGGCACACTTCGCCACAAGCGCCTGGGGTTGCAAGCAGCTCAATTTGGCTTGGAGCAAAAATAAGCGAAATCAGTAAAAAATGTAAGCGCTCAAACAACCTTGTCCGGACAGATCATGGTTATTTCTTTCTCTTTTTTTTTTGTGTCAGTGAAAAAAAAAAAAAACCTTTCTCTTCAGACTGAAAAATTGTGCCTGATGTTGTGCTTATTTACTTATTCTCTTAATTCTGACTTGAAGAAAATTTATCACAACGAGGAAAGAAAACACAGGAATGCCGTGCACCTCTGAGGGAAAAAGCATCAGGTACACAGTTTTGACAAGGCATTTACGTTAAGCATTGAACAAAACCCAATGAACAATTCTTGGACTCCCACTCTTATGCAGCCGTCATGCGCAACCCATTACTCTAGCCCGCATGACTGCTGGGTGGCGCCCCACTGACTGCTGCCCTCCAGAAAACACAAGATCAGGCGTGCATAGGATGACACTGTTTTGCTCTGAGGTCCACCATCTCTTTCTCGCAATGTGGTGCTTCCAAAGAGAGACGTGGCGATGCTTCTCTCGCTGCACCACGCCACGTCACACAACTACCAGTCACATTGCAGCAAACCAGTGTTGGTGAGTGCTAGTTATGTTAGACATCTCTCCTCTGGCTCTTAATGGTGAAAAATTACTCAACGTGGTGAGATCAAAAGTATAAGCTCTACGTGACACTTCAAGAAAACAGTGACGTTAAAAAGTGACTGAACCTTGACTGAAAGACACTGAATGATCTTGTCCTTAGTGCAATTGGCTGTGCTAGACTAGGCTGAGAGTGGGGGAGGGGAAAAGTACAGTCCTCGCATTCCAGGGAAGGACAAAAAGTGTATTTCTAAAAAGACTCGGTGGTGGAGAAACAATAAGGCCAAAAGAGGGAGTGAGTAAACAAACCAATCAACAACAGTGGAGGAAGGTGTGACAGGGAAGGCGAGGGTCAGTGACTCTCGGAAGTGACTAAGACGGTGACTACGTACAGTGAGGGGGAGAAACATTGGACCAACGGGCATGACAGACGCACGGAGAACAGCGAGTGACAGGAGGAGGAAAGGTGACACTCTCCGTCGGCCGCTCTGATCAGTGTCTTGTGTCGTGTGCCTACATAAACGGCCAAAACGTCACCCCTGCAGGGACCACACGCACCCTCAGAAGGCAAGCTCTTACCCTCTGTGTGTCAGTATAGCTTTCTGATTTGCTGGTGAAAGAGGTACTAAGGTTGGATATCCGGGGTTGCCTGCATGTCTCACTCACCCACTGCCTCGCTGGACACATCCTGCGACTCAACCGACACAGAGATCATGAGAAATATTAAATGTATTGATTTGTTCGCTTGTTTCGTGTAAAAAGCTGTTTACTTTCCGGTTACTGAATACTTTGGCTTTAAATTTAACGTCATGCAATGCTTCCTTCACTTACTTATGACCACGAACTCAAAAAAAGCAGTGCAAGAAACGAAAAGCATGTGAATAATTTGGAGGTAAAAGTACAGCTGTTTAATTCAATTCCCATCACTGAAACTTGAATCTCCAAATGTAACATGACACAACACTTTCTTCACTTACTTTCCACAACACCACGAACTCAAAAAATGATAAACCGCAAGAATTTAGAGAGAGAGAGACAACATGTTACTGTGTTACTCTACCTTCGTTCTTTCTTCAATCAAACCACCACAGATTTCACTGGTAGGAGACGGGGAGGAGCATTCACTCACAAATCCAAGTTAACATTACCTTTTGAAGACACTTGGGGAGGGGGACAAGGGGCAGAAAACTGTGTGAAGGAGCAAAGGGGGACACACTGAGTATTACACTGACAGGGGGGCTTGGGGCGTCCAGTGGGTGGGTTGGCGGCAGGGCGGGTCTGAATGGCAAGAATGCAGGGTGGGCGAGCATCTGAGGGCGTGTAGTCCCAGTGAGGGTCCTGAATGCTGGCTGGGTGGTGAGTATTGCAGAGGGCACCATGGTACTTATAAGAGAGAGAGGGACAGATAGAGAGACGTAGAGATAGAGAGACAGAAAGAGAGAGAGAACTTTGGGTCACAGATACCAATTCTTTTTATTTATTTCTTTTTTTGCAAACCAAACAAATACTTCTGTTGCATCCCAGATTTGACAGATATAACAAGTCTTTTTTGTTTTTGTTGCTCTTATGAGTTATAGTTGAGTAAGTTGACATGCTTTCAGGTTTGTGATGTGAAGGGGAGCTTAAAAATTTATCTTCTCTTGCATTAGAAAGAACAACATTAATCTCTGCAGGTCTTATCAATCAACTAATCCCCAAAACTAACGTGAATTATGTGCAATGGACAATACCACAGTGGTGAGAAGGGTCATTTCATTGATAAACAAAGGCAACTACAAAATATTAATGTATGCAGTAATAGTAATATATATAGAGGTAAGTAATATCAAATGACTAATAAAGTAGCATTAACTAGGCAAAAAAGTAAGGACACACACGCACACGCACACGCACACACATACACATGGGATACAGAACAGTACCACACATGCGACAGCGGGTGTGTGTCAAGGCGGGTGTGTGAGGCTGTGGGTGGACGCTCGCAATAAAATCTGGCCTTGTTTTGCTTTGCTTTGCTTTGCTCGCTCACCACAATTTTACTCATTCAATTTCGGACACTATGTACATATGTATTTTGTTTTGTCGTTTCTTCACAGTCTTCGCCGCACCATTCCTCCTCGCCACTCTCTAAGTTGCCGGGCTTGTGACGCTCTAAGCTAAATCAAGGAATGAGGTGTGTATGCTTTCTCTCCAAGTGCTGAGGCCATGACTATTTGGGTTATCCTATTGCTGTGTGGCCTTGGAGGGATCTGAGTAGCCTGTCTCCATGTAACACAGCATCTTAAGGCACCTATTACTGTGTCCCCAGCTCACACTTTGGCACACTTGGGTTAGTAATGCACATTGTTTCCTATTTTTATTACAACAAAGTGCTGTGTCCCTTTTTTTATTCATGTCGGTGTGTACTGCTATGGTTTGTGTTTAGTTGATGTCTGAGCACTGTTTTGTTTGATCATTTCCACGTCATTGCTTCTATAACGCAGTCCTTCAACATTCCTGCCTTCAATTATTCTCCTTATTTATCTTTTCTTAATTAATTGGTACTTTTGAGAGTCACCCAGCGTCGGTTTGCTGTTATTAGTGCTAGCGTCAAGTTTTCTTGCCTCTGTCTCGCAGCGCAGTATTCTAAGAGCACGGCCAATTAGTTTTTGCTCTGGTGTTGTCATTGGTTTGGTGTCCTGGTGGTGGTGACAGTGGCCGCCGGCACCACTACTGGTCCACCGCTCCATCTCCCTCTCACAAGTTCCGTTGGTGTCTCTGTTTGGTTTCCCTTCAAGCCTGTCTCACTCAATCCGTCCCTACGACTGGAATGCACACAGGCACACACAGGCCACACACATGCTTACACGTACACACACACACACACACACACGTACACACCAACACTTCCTCATGCCAACGGGTACATGCAAGCACACATGGATACACACATACACACACAAACACACGGGTACAGGCACACACATACATACACAGACCTACAGACCCACTGTTTGGATCACTGGCAACACAAAACGTGTGGTTCTCAGGACTGACAGATATAAGAAGAAGAAGAGACAGGTCATGAAGAAGCAGTTTCAAGAAGTGGTTGGACACATCATTGGTGATTTACCCTTGAGTTGGCACAAACTTTTCCTACATCTCTTAATTATCACTTTACTGTCTTTCCTTTCTCAGTGAAGTCAATTGGGTCACTGGGATGGACAGAATTCAAGAGCGTGAACCTCGACCGTTACGTTTCCTTCTACAGGATTCCCGGACAAGGACTCTGGTAGGTGAGACTGAGGGTAGGTCAATGTCCAGTGTTTGGGGCGAGTCTTTGTCAAGGAGTCTTCACCACAACCTTCACTGCCCTGCCTCCTCTCCTCCTCCTCCTTCTCCACCCTCCCTCCCGCCCTACCTGGCCTTCCCTCTACCTCTAGTACTTATCACTGCTCATGTGCACGGTGGAGGGAGGCCAGGGGCTTCCGGCACAAAGCACTGCCTGCACCACGGCTGCTCCACGGGGAAGAGACTCAGTGAACACCTTAACATTAGCTCTGCCTCCCTCACGGCCACCAGGAGCCTCCCACCACACTGTCACACTGCCAGCCACCACCAGGTCAAGGCTGTGCGTCGCCAGTGAGGGGTTAGTAATTCACCTAGCCAAGGCCAGACTCATGGTGCCATCCTGGCCTTTCTGTTCATGCCACTTAATGCAAGGTACTGGTGGTGGTGCTGGTGGTGCCTCATCATGTGACGTGAGGCACTGGTGTGGCTGAAAAGTGCTGATCTTTAGGTTTAGGAGTCAGTCTTTCAGCACTAAATGTTACTCAATTAGTTTGATCTATCATTTGAAGGAGAGACTGACACACAGACACACGGACACACGGCCAGCAGGTCAGAGCAGCCTTGAACATTCCAAGCCTGAGTCTGGGCTCATGAGGGCGTGCACTGCTGGACACACCCACACACTGCTGAACTGCTACTGTCACCTGCCACTTCATCATGCAGGAAACCTCACACACAACTTCACCATTACAAAAACTCCTTTATGTAGCTTCATTCCTCTTTTCCTTATCTTATTTCAGTGATAATCAGCAATCCTCTTGAGTGAGTTCAGTGCATAGATGTGAACAGAAGCAAACACTGATGCTATAGTGAAGCTGGAGCAGCTCTGAGTGGTGTGTGCCTGGGCCTGGCAATACACCACACACCAGGCAGCCCTTGCCCCTCCCACCACCTTCCTACACCCAATACAACCACCCACAGGACGTGCTTGCTTGCTTGTGTGTGTGTGTGTGTGTGTGTGTGTGTGTGTGTGTGTGTGTGTGTGTGTGTGTGTGTGTGTGTGTGTGTGTAATTCCCCAATGTCATGAGGATTCATGCTGGAATTATCATCAGCTGTTGTTGTCCCAGAAAGCTTGAAGCAGCATGACTCTGGGCAAGCTGAGGCCTCACACACACCACATCCTCTGCGCCAGGCCAGGGACTCAGGCTACTCAGGGGACACACTCAGCAGCCCTCCACATGACAAGTCAGGACATGACCACTGAGCTAGCAGGCAGGGTTTGTGTGTGTGTGTGTGTGGGTGTGTGTGTGTGTGTGTGTGTGTGTGTGTGTGTGTGTGTGTGTGTGTGTGTGTGTGTGTGTGTGTGTGTTAGAGCTTGTGAGCGAGAGCAGTGCTGGGCAGAGAGTGTGTGACAGGCACTGCTTCTCGGCTGGAAGTTGGTGTGGGAGTGTGTTGCAGCCACGGAGGACACTGACTGGTACATGGACACATGGCACGTGTAGTCACAATACTGAACACATACTGTACTCCATGTAGCACAAACTGCACACTCAACACCACACGGCAGCCAGCCAGCCAGCCTCCAACACCCGGCCCATCGTCCTTCCCGTTTATGGAATGTTGGTGCCTACAACTCTTTAAAAATATGAGAAAACTGCACAAATTTAAGACATCAACAGACATTCAATATGGCAAAAAATCTAATCTCCCTTTGTGTGTTTTGTTTCTCTTGCAGTCCACTTCCTCAGCAGTGGAGGCTGTGTGGAACATCTGACAAGCTCACATCAGGAGTGTGGCGACAGGAGGGCGTGTCCCCCCACCTCGGCCACATACCCCACCCCACCCTGCCCATCGTGCCCTCCCCTGGCCAGTGTCACTGTGCCGCCACTCTCAAGGCCCTGCGAGTCTCAGTTCGCACTCTGCTGGTCATTTTCTGAGTGACGTCTGCCTCGGAATGTTTGGCTGCGAGTTGCTTGTTGCTGAGAGAGTGTCTGGTGCTTGCTCTCGGGGTGTGACGGGGATGGTGTTGTCACTGGTGTGCAGCAACTAAACTATCACAGGAACAAAGCAGTACTCATCCTACAACTGCCTAGAACTAAGTGTATTACAGTACTTTATGAGTTGACTCAAAATCCATGCATGGAACAGCAACCCCCATGCACGCCTACAGACTCTTCGCACAATGACAGTACGTTTAGTTAAAAAAATGATGTAGAGCATGATAATAATAAATCAGATAACCAACAGAAACAAACGTCTGCCACTGTACAATATATTACAAATATAGGAAAAACACTTACCAACTGGCAATGTTCAAGTATTGAAAACTATCATTTAGATAAGGATTCTTTTTGCAAGGTAATGACGACAATGCGCACAAAACCAGACTATGACACAGAAAGTGCACTGCTGGTCGGGCTCTTGACGAAATAAACTTTTGCAGTTTTCTTATAAAACTGTAAAGTTGTAGGCACCAGCTGCACAGAATTTAAGAAACCTACAAAAAATATTTCCCAGAGCAAGATCATGAGACCACTCACTCTCTGTCCATAATGTGATTTTGTCCCCAAGGTTGTCCTTTACCTCAAGGAGATAATATGTGACACAGTACACACTACACAGTATTGTCACCCCATCCCTTCCCACCCCACCCTGCCCCACCCCACCCTGCCCTGCTGACCAGGGCCTCTCTCTTCCCTGGCTGACAGGACCCCAACACTACACTACTACAATAATATCACAACAAGAAAAGTATTTGAATATATCCACCACAACAAAAGTACTTGAATATACTTCACAAAAATATGACAAGTGATCAAGCTTAAACTGAGCGGCAGATCTGAGCTGAGTGAGGCAGGAAAGAGCCGCACGTGTCAATATCTGAGCCTGAGCCTGACTGATGCTGTCCGTCACACCCTGGGCGGCCCCAGCGGCGTGGCGCCCACCGGTACTCACCGCGTTAATCCCAGACAGCTGCTGGGAGAGCTGCATCACCACACCGATGGTGAGGGGCATGCGTAGATTGGAGTTCCGCACCAGCTGCAGCATGGTCATGTGGGCCTCCGTCTGGCTGGCTGCCTCCTCTGCCCGCATCTCCTCTATGTCCTCCTCTACATGGGACGAGGCTCTCAGGCGGCGCAGGGCTGGCAAGACAACGCCAATACACTCTCAGGCCTCGCCAGTCACTACAGCTTCAGTGAGCAGTGAAAGGCAGAGTGGAGGTGCTACACTGTCCTGTCAGGGGTGCAACCTCTGTCCCCCCCACAGCCAACCCAGCATGCTCCCTGCCCTACCCCTTAGATCAGTTCATCAGTACTTTAAAGCACGAAGCATGACTGCTTTCCAAGAGGCAGCTGTCTGTCTGCCTGACGGCCTCATGTCACACCTCTTCACTAACCTGCTTGGTGGGTTTTGTCAGATGCATAGTTGTGAAAAGATTATCATTTACATAAACAAGAAAGATTAAGACCTGAAAACAGAAGAGAAATGCTTTCACAGCAACATCCTGTTAAGATAGTGGGAATGAGGCAAACATATGTAATGACAAGGTGAAAATTGTGATTATAAAAGATAATTAGCTATATCAAAACTGAACACCTGAAAATATAATAGAAATGGCTTCAAATCAACACTTCAATAAGAGATATAAAAGAACATTAGATGTCCTGACAGAGGGTGTCTCCCTCATGTAAAGCTGTCACGGGACACCACACACTCACCCCTCACACCCACACAATGCAACACAACCCAACTAATAAACCCAACCCAACATAACTTGACCTGCTTTACCAACACCTGCCTCACACACTCACAGAACCATCTCACACCACTACACACAACACACACTCACCTCTGCGTGCCTCATCCTCCATCTGGCGTGACATGAGGAGGTACCGCGGCGACTCAGGACACACAGGGAGCAGCACCATCTGCATCACAGCCGGCACCACCGCCAACCCTGCAGCAGACACCACAATGTACCCACTGACAACATCAACTCTGTGTGTGTGTTTCACTGTTTGTTTGATCTGCTGCAGTCTCTGACGAGACAGCCAGACGTTACCCTACGGAACGAGCTCAGAGCTCATTATTTCCGATCTTCGGATAGGCCTGAGACCAGGCACACACCACACACCGGGACAACAAGGTCACAACTCCTCGATTTACATCCCGTACTTACTCACTGCTAGGTGAACAGGGGCTACACGTGAAAAGAGACACACCCAAATATCTCCACCCGGCCGGGGAATCGAACCCCGGTCCTCTGGCTTGTGAAGCCAGCGCTCTAACCACTGAGCTACCGGGCGTGTATGGTGTGTGTGTGTGTGTGTTTTTTGTTCATATGAGTGTCTGTGTTTATGTAAGAGAAAATCTGGCCAAGACCAGCAATAGAGAGATAAATAAAGGACCATTAAAATTGCCAAGTCTAGTTAGCTGTGCTGTAATGATGAATGGTGTGTGTGTGTGTGTGTGTGTGTGTGTGTGTGTGTGTGTGTGAGTCTGTGTTTGTATGTTTGTATGGTGTTTGTGAGTTAATCAGGTGGTGTACATGTGTGAGTGTCAGAGTTACTTGTGTGCTTACGATGTGTTTGTGTTTGTATGAGTGAATTTGTGAGTCAATTTTGTGGCGAGTGGTGAGTAGAGTTTGACATAAGTGAGTCAGTTGTTTCCTTAAAGTGAGCCAGTACAGGTGAAATGTAAGCAACCAAGTTAATTTTGCCTCAATAGCACTGACGAATAGTTAAAAAAATGGAAATTTAGTATAGATTCTTAAACATTTTTCCAATTAAAGCAATTTTTTGACATAAGTAATAATCTTAGACTCTTATTTAAGCCTATTTTCTATCTGTAAATCAGGAAAAAAAGGAGCAAAACTAACAACTTGAATGTCCACCTCTAATATTTACAAATGAACATTCACCTGTAGCTGTGTGAGTGTGTGAGTGAGTGGCAATGAGTCAGTAAGCCAGCCTTTATAACTCACCACTCACACACACACCAAGGCAAGGCAGAGAGTCTAGGCAAGGAGTCACTACAAGCAATGGGGAGGTGAGCAGGTGTTGGGGCATATCATGAGGAGAGGAGGGAATGCAAACACCATACATACCTGCTCCATACATATAATTGGCCGGGTTTTCAGCGTAATGCAACAGAGAGGTATAGTTCAGGCTTAGTTTAGTGCACACTGCCACATCAATCAATCCAGCGGCAAAAATTTAGGTTTGATTTTTATGATGGCTTTGAAAAAAATTTATACCAGTGAAGTGATAAAATAAATGTAAAGTTGGCTATGTTAGTTATGCATTTTGGTACCAGTTAGAAAATTGAGAATGTGAAAATTAAGTAGGGTTATTGGTAAGGTCAATAATGAGTTTGGGTTGAGTCCAATTAGAAAACCCTCATTGTGAAGAGTAAAGAGGGTTGTTTGAATGATCTTGGAGTAAAGTTTCATTCAAATTAGAAAAAAAAAACAGTATGAAGAGTAAATAGGGGTTATGGGAAGGTAAATACAGTAATGAGTTTGATCCTTCTGTCAGCTTAGCACACAGGGGGAGCAGGAAAGTTATATAACATTCACCCATCTCACACACACACACACACACACACACATCCCAGCTCGAACCCTGTACAACACAACTAGGTAAATACAAACATACAGACACACACACTTTTACTCATATTTATCTTTCATAACATAAAATAACCTAACCTTTTACTCTTCAACAACACACACACACTCACCAGCTTTTACTCATATCTACCTTTCGTAACATAATATAACTTAACCTAACCTAATCTAACCTTCTATTCTCCAACATCAACACACACACACACACACACAAGCACTGTAATGCCCACCACACACAAACTTTCACATCAATCCTCCCTAACCAAACCTTACCAAACCTAAAACTCATTAACCAACAAACCAAAAAACAGACGACTGATCTTCCTACACCCACAAAACAGCAGCAGCAGTAGCAGACACCCACCTAGGAGGATAGGCCAGGCTTTCTTGTTACCCAGGAGCTGCTCTATGCCAAGGACTTGAGAGAGCAGGAGGCCAATGGTGACTGCCAGCTGGTTGACAGTACCCAGGCCCCCTCGCAGGTTGAGCGGAGCGATCTCACTGATGTACATGGGAACGAGGGATGTGTTGAGTCCTGCAGTGCATTGAGGGAGACAGAAATGAAGGTGAGTGTGTGCAAACTGAATAGGTTATGAATGATCACGATGTAAGAAAAAGGAAGAAGAAGAGAGAGAGAGAGAGAGAGAATGAAATGTGTGGAAATGGAAAAAATAAGGATGAGATTGATTAAAAAGAGGAAATAATAAAGATAACTATGAAGAACAAAGAAAAATTAAGGAGAAGGAGAGAGACAGATGACAGTAAGTGTGTGGAAGTGGAAAAAAAATAAGAATGATGCGGCTGATAATATATAAAAAAAAAAAAGGAACGATAAAAATAATGAAGATAACTATGAGAGAAAAAAAAGAGATGCAGGATAACAGTAGAACATATACAGTGTGTTGAGGCGGAGAAAGAGAAAGATGTGAATAAGTGTTAAGTGTACAGGCATAACTCACCACAGTTGATACCGATGACCAGTCTACCTAGGATGAGCATTTCAAAGGAGTTGGACATCTGAGAGAAGCCCATGAGACAGGCACCTCCGACTCCAAGCAGGTTATTGAGCAGCAGTCCTTTCTTCCTGTTGGCCGAGGAGAGAATAACGTGTGAGTGAGACAGAGCTGAGAACGAGATCGGAGAGGAAACACCAGGGCTTAACTCTTTCAATACAGGGACACATTTTTTACCTTAAGATATGTGTGCGCTTAGACCATTTTATTGACATCAGAAAGAGTCTAGGGAGGTCAGAAGATTAATGGCCAGTCTTCACTATTTTAATCCCCAACATAAGTTCCTGAAGCTGTGTAAAATCACCAGATAGTAAGCAGAATGAATATGAAAATGTGTCATAGTACTGAATAGGTTAAAGCAGAAAAGATAAGAGCGCAGTGAGGAGAAAAGGTAGCAATGATAGAACAGGGAGGAAAAATACATGGGGACTGAGTAGGTGAGAAAAAGATATGATGGGGAAGACCTTGAATTTTTTGGGTATGATTAGACCATTTTATTTATATTAGGAATGGTCTATGGAGGTCAGAAAATTAATAGCCAGAGTCTTCACTATTTTAACCCCTGCATAAGTTTCTGAAGCTGTGTCAAATCACCAAATAGTAACCAGAATAAATATGAAAACATGTCATGCTACACATTGTGAATTCAAGACAGGAGGGATAAAGAAGTATATACAAAAGAGAGAGAGCTAGTTAATGTAAAATAGAAGGATAACCAGTGAGATACAAATGAAGGACAAATTACTGTACATCTCCCCTTACCTTCCAAACTTGTGGGGAACAGATTAGTAAAGTATGTACAACAGATTAATGAAGAACAAAGGCAGATTAGTGAAGAATGTAAGACAGATTAATGAGGAACGAAAGACAAAGCACATTTTCTCTTACCTCCCAAACTTGTTGCCTATAGATTAGTGAAGTACATAAGACAGATAGGTTAAGAATGTAAAACAGATTAGTGAAGAATGTAAGACAGATTAATGAAGAACGTAAGATAGATTAACAAAGAACATAAGACAGATTAGTGAAGAACGTAAGACAGATTAATGAAGAACGTAAGACAGATTAACAAAGAACATAAGACAGATTAGTGAAGAACGTAAGACAGATTAATGAAGAACGTAAGACAGATTAACAAAGAACATAAGACAGATTAGTGAAGAACGTAAGACAGATTAATGAAGAATATAAGACAGATTAATGAAGAACGTAATACCACACATTTTCTCTTACCTCCCAAACTTGTGGCCTACAGATTAACTAAGAACATTACACAGAATAATGAAGAACACAAGACAGATTACTGAAGAACGTAAGACAGATTAACGAAGAACATAAGACAATACATTTTCTCTTACCTCCCAAACTTGTTGCCTACAGATCCTCCACAGAAGCCTCCTATCATCCCCCCAATAGCGAAGATGGAAACTGCGATGGACCAGATGAGATCCTGCTTGCTGTTCTCAATGTTCCTGTGGTAGCGAGACTTCCAGCAGTCGCCGATGAAGTTCTCGATGACCGACTGGGGTGCATTGATGACCCCAGTGTTGTAGCCAAACTGGAACATCCCCAGCACTGCCGCGAAGATTGCATAACACAGGAAGCATGTCAACCCCTGAAATGTACACACGCAAGCTGCCATCAGAAAGGGAAAGGGTGTTGCAATGTTGGGGGTGTTGGTGTAAGGGTGTTGAATTGAAAGATTGGTGTTTGGTGGTGTGTTGATGTGGTCATGTGTGTCTGTGTAAGGATGTGTGTGGTGTGTGTGTGTGTGGTGTGCATTTGCTAAATTGGTGATGTGCTGTGTGTGGTGAAATGGTGATGTTTTATGTGGAGATGTGGTGAAGAAGTGAGATGAGTGGTGAGAAGTACAGGTTTATTGAAAGTTACTGGTGTGTGGTGTGTGCTTAATGGTGATGCTTAATGAGGTGGTGAGTGCTGGTGAATGTTGAGAAGTGAGGACGAGTTGGTGATGCATGAGTTTTTTTTTTTTCAGTAAATTGATGAGATGTGTGTGTGTGTGTGTGTGTGTGTGTGTGTGTGTGTGTGTGTGTGTGTGTGTGTGTGTGTGTGTGTGAGAACTGACAAAAAGATAAATTTCTGGTGATGAAGGGGGTTGACTTGTAAAAAACTCATTCACTACGTACGCACACACACACACACATACACACATGACTCTCTCACACCATTACTGAAGTGTGTGCATGTTCAGTGGTGTCTTGGGAGTGTGAGAGAAAAAAATAATACCTCTCACTCTCTCTTGCACTCTCACTCATTCTAGTCACACCAAAACTTGTCAAATCATGCAAAAAACATCTGAGCACAAGAAATCAGCCTTATTTTGCAACTTAGCATTATATTTCTCTCTGTAGATCTTGTGAGACTGGAAGCAGCTTAGCAGTTAATTAGGAATAAAATACAGTAGCATATATATAAAAGAACGCCTGCCATACCTGGAAATGAAAACAAATCTACCTATATTCTGATACTTATACGTAAAATCAAAGTTAAGATTTATCTCTACGTATACACTGCTGCCTCTCTACTTGAAACGGGTGACCACTAGTGCTAAGAAAGTGTTTACGTAAGACTACAAGTATTTACAAGTGGGATGCCAGCCAGTTAGTACGTAATGGAAGAGAAAAAGTAAAGATAAAAGAATATATAAATGGTCGGATTGTGTCTTCTTTGTCATTCAATCATTTATTCACTCTCTTGTTCTTGTTCTTCCACTCTCTCTCTCTCTCTCTCTCTCTCTCTCTCTCTCTCTCTCTCAGCACATCACCCATTAAGACAAAAGGGAATCTCAATTTACGAATGCTGTATTTATGAATGTTCAAACTGACACATAAAGTGATTTCATTCCTTTGTCCTGCTTCACAAATGCAAAATTAATGTCCAAAGAGAAAAAAAAAGAAAAGTGCTTAAAATTTTGTAAGAAATGCATGAATAGAAGGAAAAAAAAAAAAATGGACATATACAGTTGTTTCAAATTTAACCTCCCCAAAATTTTCAAGTATTGCAGCTCATTCATAAAGATTTAACTGTAAAAAAAAAAAAAAAAAAAACTTTGAAGTAATTATTGCTTGGTGGTTCTTAAGTGTACAGGGTTCATTCCAGCAAAGAAAGGTGCTCCATAGACCCTGAATAGAACCTCCATAGACCCTCCTGAATGAACCCTGAACACAATGATATGAATTTAACCCAACAATATAAATAAAACTTTCACAATCCCAATTACTCATTCATAAACTGAGATTCACCTGTAGACTGTCTCACTTAACCTCTCACTCACTCACACACACACACACACACACACACACACACACACACACACACACACACACACACACACACAAGCCAAGGGGTCACAGCTGAGTCAGGAATGCACTGCTGGTAACACAGACTCAGCTTTCCTTGTATGAGAGTGATATATGTCTAGCACTAACTCAGCAGAAGCACTCAGCACTTAGCACTCAGCACCTCTCACCACTAAAGCAGCAAGGTAAGAACTGAACCACACACTAAGATGTTTTTCTTTTTCTCTGTCTGTCTGTCTAAGTTCTCGTAACTCTGTCCATCTGTCTCTGTTTCTCCTATACAGTGTTACATTCAGAGGTGTTACGAGAGGTGTTTGAAGTCTTCTATAGTGTTGTGGGATATGTTTAGTGATACAAGACTGACTGTATCTCTGTCTATGTCCATTAAATCTGTCCCAATACATGTCTATCTGTCTTTATCTCTCCTACATAGTGTTACATTCAGAGGGGTTACAAGAGGTGTTTGAACTGTCTATAGTGTTGTGGGATGTGTTTAGTAATACAAAACACACTGCATCTCTGTCTATGTCCATTAAATCTGTCCCAATACCTGTCAACCTGTCTTTGTCTCTCCTACATAATGTTACATTCAGAGGATTTACGAGGGGTGTCTGAACAGTCTTAGTGGGTTGGGATGTGTTTAGTAATACAAGGTGCACTGCATCTCTGTCTATGTCTATTAACTCTGTCCAAATGCCTGTCTGTCTGTCTCTGTCTCTCCTACACTGTCACATTCAAGCCCATATTCTGAAACACTTTGCTCTCTCACCATCATTACTTGCCAAGTTGAAGATGCTTATGTTTCTAAGGGTATTTCTATGGGGCTGGTGACGGAGTGGCAAGATTTCTAGTTTATTAAAAGGAGAAACTGTCTTCAAAACCCGGCTAGTTGTCTCTGGGGCCTTGGAAAATTGTTGTGGTGAGAGGGGAAGGCGTTTCTGAATGCGTCTTATATAGTGTGTGGTGGGGTGTGTTTAGTGATGCAAGAGGACACTATGCTGGGCTATGCTGGGCTATGCAGGAATGAAAGGGACCACTACAGCACTACAATTATCTGGGAATGCTGGAGTTACTGAGGGAAGATAAGCTAATACAGGTTAAGAGATGAAGCCAAAGTGATTCAAGGTGTGTTTTGTTATTATCTTTTTTTTTCTTTTTTTTTTTAAGGATTTTGTTAGCTATAGTGAGGTTGGTTTGTGTTCCTGTTGTGGTTGACTGTGTGGGTTATTTCATGGTATGTGGTTTTTTGTCTATTTCTTGGTGGTTATTGTCATTGCCACCACCACCACTGATGATGATGGTGGTGATGATGCCCCTGTAATCCTAATCCAGCTCTCTCTCTCTCACACACACACACACACACACACACACACACACACACATACCCTCTGTATCCACACACTCATCCACCTGTTTTTTATTCCCATTACTGCACTGCTGGCCCACTTCATACATACACATACATACACACACATACACAGCCTCATCCACACTGTCACATCCATCCATTCATCCACTCACTCCTTTCTTCTACCACACTGCTATCCAATCATCCTGTCATCTTGCCAACCAGTCATCCAGCCACCCACCCAGCCATCCAGCCATCCAGTCATCCAGTCATCCAGTCATCAGTTTGCTTCACTCCTTCCACACTTTCACATTTCTTTGTTTGTGGCTACTAATGTTTTGTCAGGGTGGCTCAAAGCTTCTGTTAGTCAAGCTATACCATGTAGTGTCTGTCTGTCTGCTTGTTGCTTTGCTCTGAATGCCTTTCCTGGTTTCACATAAAGGTGATTGGATACACACACATACCCACATACACACACGTTTCTCTATCTTTTTTTCACATGGTTACATTGCATATAAATCTATTTCTTCTTTCCTTTTCATCAAGTATATCTTAGAGCTGTATTTTGAAACATTTCTGTACTACACCTTTACCACTTTCCAAAGGCTCTAGTTGAAGTGACACAGGTCTTCAAGGGTGTTATTTTCATGGTTCTAGTGCCAGAGTAATGACATTTCTATATTATTAACAGGAGAAACAGTCTTGAGAACTTAGCTAATCATCTGTGGCCTTGGAAAACAGTCATAGTGAGAAAGCAGTGTGTTTCAAAGTACAGGCCTCACCAGCACATCCTCTCTACTGCTCCTGACTCTCAAACTGATACACATAAATGAGGCGTAACTACACAATAAGTACGTAGTATATAATTCAACCAAACAAGAACACAATAAAGGAGAATAAGCCAAGTCATCCATCCCGGCCTGTTGCCAAATACAAAACCAAAAGAATCACGTGCTTGTATACTTCTTCTCTCAGTCGCCATTCGCACGTACTTCTGTAGAAACCAAAAAAATTTAGCGAAATAAAAAAAAATGAGAAGAGTGAAAACTTTCCTGGGAGGCAAACGCTAATGCTGGGGCCAGTTCAATGAGTCGTGCAGGCAAGGCAAGGGCAGAACTACGGGAGACTGATGCACCTAAGGGAGGGACGTGGGGAACAGCCTCTGAGGGAGCAGTGTGTGTGTGTGTGGCTGGGGGAGAGGGAGGGGACGTGGGAGGGGCTGGGGTCTGGCTGGGGCTGGCGGGGGCTGAGGCAAGGCGATAAAACCTCCAGTCACCCCAAAAAACTGAATGACTAAACATGTAAGTCTACCAACCTAACTCGTGGAAGGAAGTATACAGTGACTACCAAGGGGAAACAGGAAACCTTCGAGTGAATGTACGCAAAACATGAGTACAGTAGTAGGAGAGAGCAAGTGGAGGGAAACTAAGTGCTCCATCAACATCTCAACTCAAGTGACAAAATCTTTAAGGGGAGAGAGTGAGAGAGAGGGGAAGACAGAACTATAAAGAGATGGGAGAGAGAAGGAAAACATACATACCGGAGGAGAGAGAGAGGAAGCCTAAAGAGAGACATAAGAGGAGAGAGAGAAGGGCAGGTTATGCACGATCTTGGCAATGGGTTCTTGATGGTAGTAGTAGTAGTAGTAGTAAAACTTTATTTCTTTCTTTCACTTGTGTTGTGCCTTCATGGTGCCATACAGAGAAAAAAAGACATATATACACAGCACAATGATGAGACACACTTCAATGCACGTCACAGAGAGGAAAGACAGATAAAAGAAGAGGGAGGAGGGCAGGATGGAGGAGGCATTGAAGGAAGGGACACAGGGAGGAAGGTCTTAACAGGGAAACAAGAGAGTTAGTTTATAAGCGTCAGAAGACCATCAGGGTGGAGAGAAAATACGTATATGAGTAGGGTAAAATGGTACCAGATTGACTGACTGACTGATGGCTGGGCTTGCCTATGACGGATGGCCTACCCTCTTGCCTCCTCTTCAGCTATAATGAAAGTATGGCTAATGCTGACTGGCTGGCTGGTTGGCTGAATGACTGGCTGAATGATTATGTCTTGGTCCATGTATGATAAAAGTTACTGACTGGCTAAATGACTGGCTGATTGGCTGACTGACTGGCTGTTTAATGCACCTTATAGATATGATAAAGGGTATTTGATTGACTGATTGAATGACTGACTGACTGACTAACTGGCTGAATGAGATACTGACTAACTGGTTCATACACCTGATTGATGTGATATAGGGTAACTTAACTGACTGACTGACTAACTGACTATTTAAAGACTGACTGACCCATACACCTGATAGATATAACAAAGGTAACTTAACTGACTAACTGACTGACTGATTAACTGACTGACTGACTGACTGATTGACTGACTGACCAATCAAGTAACTGACCAACTGACTGACTGACTAATCAACCAACTGACCAACTGACTGACTGACTAGCTGTATGAATAACTGACCGATCGATTGACTGACTAACTGATTGACCAACCAACTGACTGACTGACAGACTGGTAACAGCAATAAGCCTGACACACACACACACACACACACACACACACACACATTCCCCCTGAACCCACCCAGACTTAACTAATTCTACTTTCTTACTCACAAAACACACAAATATACACAAAGAAGAGAAAAAGAATAAAAAAAATTAAACTTGCTAATTAAAACCAATTATTAGTGTGTCTTTTTTCCTCCCCCCCCCCAAAAAAAAAATAAACAGATAAAATAAAGGAAAAAAAAAAAAGATAAAATTATGAAAAACGTAAACAATGCAAAGTTGAATTCTACGAAGCTGGTTTTTTTTATTTTATTTATTTATTTATTTTTTGTTTACTAATAGAAAAAATGATGTTATGTATTATTATTATTATTATTATTATTATTATTATTATTATTATTATAGGGATATTGGCTGGCTGGCTCTGCACTTCATGATAAGATAGAAAGATAATGTCATAGTGAGTCATCCTTCTTACTATCATTATCATCATTATCATTATCACCACCACAACTGTAAACATCACTATTATCACTACTGTTATCATCACCACCATTATCATCACAACTGTTATCAATATCATCACCTCAAACACCATCATTTTCACCACCACTACTGTCATCACCAATTTCATAACCTCAAACACCACAATTTTCATCACCAACATCATCATCATCACCATCAGTATTATCACCAATATAACCTCAAACACCATTATTTTCATCACCATCATTATCACCACTACCATCACTAACAGCATCACCACCACCACCACCACCACCACCACACACACACACACACACACACACACACACACACACACACACAAGCTAGGTCATCAGAGGTCAATTTAGTGCTATATAGGATGACCACACTGACCTCTTCCCTCAACATTCTTTCCTCCACACTCATACTGGGCAGGAGTGGCAGGTGAGTGTGGTAAATGCAGTCTCATTTGCCCAGTGGTGAGTGTGTTATGAGCCTGTGGTGAGTCTGTGGTGAGCCTTTGTTTTTCTTGTTCTTCTTTTATATTCACTTTTGTTCACTGGAGTCAAAATTGTGTACAGTTTTTAGTTGTCTTTTTTTTTTTCTTCACGTTTATATATTTGTTCTTTTCTTTCTATTTTCTCGCTCTGTGTTACGCGATAGAGTAGAAAATGTGTTATTGGTTTTAAGTATGCAATTAAGTATGAGCTCTGAGGCATCTAGTACACATATATTCTTCTTATTTACTATCTCTTATCTTCTCTACACCTACTTTACAATCTTATACATCTTTGCTACAATCCTCTCCTTCACCATCTACTATTTCTTCCCTTCTCTTCATCTCCATCATTACTCTCCAACATTTAGTATATTTTTTTTATTCTGATTTCAATATTTTTACAGCCTTCTCATTCTCCTACTCCACCTCTTACCCCTCCTCCTTCTTCTTCTTGTCCTCCTCCTCCTCCTTCTTCTCCTCCTCCTCCTCCTCCTCCTTATTATTATTTTTTTTTTTCCAGTATTCAATATATATTTCTCATTCAGATTTTGTTTGTTCTTATGCATTCCATAATTTACTTCACCCTCCTCATTTTCCTCCTACTCCTCCTCCTCCTCCTCCTCTTTCTCTTCCTTATATTTGTTTTAAGTATCCAATCAAGCATGAAATCTGTGGCCTCTAGTATTTCCTCTTATTCTCCTCCTATACCTTCTCCTTCTCCTCCTTGTCCTCCTCCTCCTTCTTTCTTATTGTTTTTTTTTTTCAGTATTCAATCAAGTTTTTCTTTCTTTTTCAGATTTTGATGTTTTTCTTATGCATTCTGTGCTTTATTAAACCTTCTTCCTCTTCCTCCTTCTCTTCTTACTCCTCTACCTTCTCCTCATCCTACTCCTCCTTCTTTTCCTTATAATTGTTCTTTTCAGTATTCAATCAAGTTTATCTTTCTTTTCAGATTTTGATATTTTTCTTATATGTTCTGCACTTTATTATACCTTCCTCCTCCTCCTCCTCCTCCTCCTCCTTGTACTTCTCTTCCTCTATCTTTTCTTCCTCCTCCTTCAAGTCCACATTCACGTAACACAGCAAGACTCAATCACCACGCCAGCACACCACGCAGACACACCACCACTCAGTCACCAAGCGTTCACAATCATCACTGAACTTTGCTAGCCAATGGAATGCACTGTTACCAACCCCTCTGAAATGTGGTGAGGTGTGCTGGTAACTGGTGAAGTGGTGATGGTGGTGGTGGTGATGTGGAGAGGTTAGGTGGATGTATTTGTTACTGGTGTGAGGCTGAAGGTGGATGTGTATGTGGTTATGTGGATGTGTGGTTATGTGGAGATGTAGTTTCTAGTTGGGCTGTGAGGAATGACATAATTGGTAGGTCTGGTAACACTGCCTGACCTTTGTGTGTGTGTGTGTGTGTGTGTGTGTGTGTGTGTGTGTGTGTGTGTGTGTGTGTGGTGATGGTCTGGTCCTGCTCTCTCTCTCTCTCTCTCTCTCTCTCTCTCTCTCTCTCTCTCTCTCTCTCTCTCTCTCTCTCTCTCTCTCTCTCTCTAACTAGCTCTATTTAATTTCTGGGATTAATAACTAATCTCTTTTTCTTCATTATATCTCTTTGTTTTTGTTTTTTTGTCAGTTCATCCTAGCTTTTGTAACTAACACTCTCTCTCTCTCTCTCTCTCTCTCTCTCTCTCTCTCTCTCTGGTAGTGATGGACAACCTTCTTAACTATTCCATCAATATCTATCTATCTATCTACCTATCTATCTATCCTTTCCTCTCCTCTCATCAATTACATTCCATTTTTTTTTAGAAGCCGGAATTAGTTCAGGTGTTTCTACCTTCATTTCTGTATAACTTCTCTTGTTTCTCCATATTTTTGTGGCTTGTATAGGATTTGTGGCTCCCTTTTGTTGACTTAATATTCTGTAGTATTCATTTTACATTTTTTGGAGTATGGCAGGTCATGTATGGTTCTTTCTCTTTTCTCTTTCTTTCTCCTGTTATTTTAGACTGTTAACTCTTTCTTTGTCCTGTTTATTTTACACTTTTGTTGCCTTAATTTTGTAGTGTTCATTTTACATCTCTTGGAGTATGGCAGGTCATGTATGGTTCTTTCTCCTTTCCTATTTCTTTGTCCTGTTATTTTAGACTGTATAGAGCAAGGGTTCTCAACTTTTTTTATCTCTTTAAGAACCCTCCTTGAGTGACAAGACCATCTACCTTAACCTCCAGTATTCTGACATCGAATGGAATGTTAATTTAGCGACTGACACTATTACTAACTCAACACACAATGGCACTGCAAAGGATATTATTAGATCAGCTTTCTAAATACCCTTGGAAATCCTCTTGTGAACCTGGGGGGATATGCAAACCCCAGATTGAGAACCCCTGGCATAGAGACTTTATACATGGCTTATTTCTCTCTCTCTCTCTTTTTTTGCTTTTTTTTTTGTTTTTATGTGTGAGGGGACAGCTGGCCAAGGGCAACATAAAAGAAAAGGCCCACTAAGTTGCCAGTCCCCAAGCAGGTCTGAAGTATGTTTTGAAGTATAGGGGTATATATGTATGTGGTTTACTTCTTTCTCTCTTTTTTATTATGTTTTTCAAGTATGGGGCTGTATATATGGTGCGTTTTTCTCTCTCTCTCTCTCTTTCTCTCATTATTTTATATTTTTTTATATGTATAGTGGTTTTTCTCTCTTTTTGATGTTTTTAGAAGTACAGTAATGGACTTTAGGGTGTGTTTCTCCCTCTCTTTCTCTTTCTCTCATTTCTTTGTTTTTTTTTCGTAAGTATAGAGAGTACATATAGTTTACCTCTTTCTCTTTTTTTGATGTTTTTTGAAGTAATGGAGTTCATATGTGGTGCATTTTTCTCTCTCTCTCTTTCTCTCATATATGGTTTACCTCTTTCTTTTTTTTTTTCTTTTTAAGTAATGGACTTTATATATGGTCTCTCTCTCTCTCTCTCTCTCTCTCTCTCTCTCTCTCTCTCTCTCTCTCTCTCTCTCTCTCTCTCTCTCTCTCTATTTTATCACTTTTTCATTACATTCTTAAAAGTACGAGGGTTTATATGTGGTGTTCTCTTTTTTCAGTTTTTTTCTTTTTTTTAAGTATGTAGATATGGTGCTTTCTCTCTCTCTCTCTCTCTCTCTCTCTCTCTCTCTCTTATTATGTTTTTGGAAGCTTAGGGTGGTTTATATATAGTTTATCTCTCTATGAGTTCTCTATTTTCCTTTATTTTTTATTTTTATTTATCTATTTATTTTCTTTTTGTGAGCCAGTTTTCCCTTTGCATGTCTGAGAATATCTTTGTTTTCCTTATCATTGTTTGACTTTTAATTACTACTAGCTTTCATATTTGTTTGGTTTGCTTTGCCACGAGAAAAAAATTGAAAGGAAAGGTTAGAATTCACATTATAATACCAAACTTAAATAAATAAGTAAATAAATAAATAAGGAAAATAAAATGAATATATTAATGTAAATAGATAACCAAAAACATGATTAAACACAATTTCTTCCTCTTCATACTTTAGCTTCAGTCACAACAATAATAACAACTCTCTCTCTCTCTCTCTCTCTCTCTCTCTCTCTCTCTCTCCTACAATTCAAAATATCACTAAAAACAATTTTCATTATTTCACCAAACTTAACAAAATGAAGAACAGTAAATAAGAAAAAGAAAATAAAGAAATAAGAAGAAAAAGAGAAAACCACAAACTAATCAAACCATTTTCTTTTCTCTCTCTTTTTTTTTTTTTCTCTCTATCTTTACACTTTCCAATTAGCTTCACTCACAACAACAAAAACAACAACCTCTCTCTCTCTCTCTCTCTCTCTCTCTCTCTCTCTGCCTCCTACAATCCAAAATACCAATAAAAACAACAACAACAGCAACAACAACTAACTATCTCACCAAACTTGAAAAAAAAATAAGAAAAAGAAAAGAAAAAGAAATGAAAAGAAAAAAAGAAGAGTAATTAATATTTTTTTCATTTCTCTCTATCTCTACACGTTCCAATTAGCTTCACTCACAACAACAACAACAACAACAACAACAATAATAACAGCTCTCTCTCTCTCTCTCTCTCTCTCTCTCTCTCTCTCTCTCTCTTTCTACAATCCAAAATACAACAAAAACAACAGCAACAACAACAACAACAACTAACATTATTTCACCAAACTCAACCCAAAAAAAAAAAAAAAAAGAAAAAGAAGAAAAAGAAAAGATCAAAGGAAATATCACTAATTAATTCAACTATTTTCTTTTCTACACTTTCATTTTATCTTTTATCTTCAGCCAGTCTTTTGAACATCACTGAGATTATGACCTAATTCATCTTATCTATTAATTAACTCTATATTCTCTTCTGTAATGAACCCTTTTCTAGTTAACCCTTGTGTTCTAAACCTTTATTCCTTACCACACATGACAACTCTCCTCCTCCACACCTGTTAAGATCAATGTATACTATTCTACACCTGTCAAAACCTACACATGTCATCTTATACCTGTACAAATTGCTATATTATGTAATCACACACCTGTAGATATATTTTGATCTAATTCCATACCTGTAGAAATGCCTTATGTTTGATTACACACCTGTAGAAATGATTTATATCTAATTACACACCTGAAAATGCCTTAATATAATTCCAAACCTGAAGAAATATCTTATATCTGATTCCAAACCTGAAGAAATGCCTTATATCTAGTTACACACCTTAAAAATACCTTATATCTAATTCCAAACCTGAAAAATGGCTTATATCTGATTCTAAACCTGTGAAAATACCTTATATCTAACCCCACACCTGAAAACATGCCTTAATCTAATTCCAAACCTGAAAAATGCCTTATATCTAACCACACACCTGAAAAATTGACTTATATTTATTCCAAACCTGAAGAAATGCCACACACCTCACTACACACCTAAAAACAAATACTAAACC
>NC_059264.1:1921582-1924082 GCF_017591435.1 Portunus trituberculatus | reverse complement strand
TGAAGAATCTCTACTGGAAATTATTAAGATTTTCAAGACTGGTGAAAATAACAGTAATTGTAGTGAATAGATATAAAGGCTCTACAGAAAATTTTACAAGTTTTCAAAAGGTTTCGTTACTCTTACAATTCTCAGAAGCAATACCACGATTTCTTTAGTGATAAGTGAAGAAGCTCTATTGGAAATTACTAAGACTTTCAAGACACTGGTGAAAATAACAGTTAACAGAAGCTTTGAAGAGTATAAGAGAAGCGAAGAGAAGATACCAGTACACCTCAGAATTTAAAATAACTTCGAACACACTCACTCTCTTTTCCTCCTCTCCTTCCCACTCCTCAGGTCAAATCACCCTCTTGACTAAACTGCTCTACAAACTCATAAAGAAACATATATAGACAAATATATCGACTAAACAAGACGCTGGGTAAACAAGAAAATGCTGGCTGGTCCAACACGACACGACACGACACGACACAACACACAAGGGAAGAGAAAAGAAGAGAGCATCGGGGAAAGAAATGAACGTTTGGAGGATGAAATGTGAGAAAAACGTTTTGGTGAAGGTGGAAACGTTGTCTAGAATGATGATTGATGTAAGAAACAGGAAAAAAAATGGAAATTGTGAATGATGAATAAAAAAAAGTACAAGAAATGAACGTTTGGGAAAAGAATTGTGAGAAAAACGTTTTGGTGAAGGTGGAAACGTTGTCTAGAATGATGATTGATGTAAGAAACAGGAAAAAAAAATGGAAATTGTGAATGATGAATAAAAAAAAGTACAAGAAATGAACGTTTGGGAAAAGAATTGTGAGAAAAACGTTTTGGTGAAGGTGGAAACGTTGTCTAGAATGATGATTGATGTAAGGAACAGAAGAAAAAAAGAAAATAGTGAATGATGAATAAAAAGAATACAAGAAATGAACGTTTGGAGGATGAAATGTGAGAAAAACGTTTGAAGGAGGAAACGTTGTCTAGAATGATGACAGATTTAAGGGACAGAAAAGAAAAGAAGGAAAAATAGTAAATGATGAATATAAAAAGATACAAGAAATGAACGTTTGGGAATAGAAATGCGAAAAACGTTTGGTGAAGGACAAATGGAAATAGAGGAGGAGGAGGAGGAGGAGGAGGAGGAAGCGTAGGAGGAAGAGGAGTAGTGAAATGCGAAGATGAAGAAAAAAATCTAAAAAGTTGGGAAAGAATGAAAAAGGAAAAAAATGGGAAAAGAAAGAAAAAAGGAAAGGAAAAACGGTGAATGATGAGTGAATAGTGTACAAGGAAACATATACAATTAAACAAACAAAATTGAATGGAAAGATAATTTAAACACATGGATACAAACAAACAGTACAAACAAAGAAAACAATGAAAAAAACACAAAAAACAATCAGACAATAAAAAGCAAACACGTGAAACAAGGAAAAGAAAAAGAACATCAAATTAAAAAAGTAAACAAAAAAAAAAAAAATCTTAAAAAAAAGAAAAGAAAAAAAAATCAAACAAAAATAAATAACAATAATAATAAAAACAGATTAAATAGAGAAAAATAAAGAATGTAAACAGAGAAATGAGATAAACACACACACACACACACACACACACACACACACACACACACACACACACACACACACACAGCACAACGAACCGAGTAAACAAAGACAGGCTGGACAAACAAACACACATAACTAAGCTGTGGGGAAAGAGAGAGAGAGAGAGAGAGAGAGAGAGAGAGAGAGAGAGAGAGAGAGAGAGAGAGAGAGAGAGAGAGAGAGAGAGAGATGAACAAAAGTGAAGACAAACATGAAGCGGCGAGAAGAGGCGAATAAAAGAGAAAATGAGAATACCTGAAGAATATAACTTTGGATAAAAGTGGACAAATAAATAAGTAAATAAATAAATAAGTGAGTAAATGAATAAATAAATAAATAAACACTTGGAAAATAATGAAGTAAGAGAGAAAATTGAAGAAGGACACGTTTTATTGCAGAGAGAGAGAGAGAGAGAGAGAGAGAGAGAGAGAGAGAGAGAGAGAGAGAGAGAGAGAGAGACAAGGAGGGCAATAAATGAGATGATTTTCGTTGTCTTGGAAAGAGATACGGAGATAAATCGATAAACAATGAACACTTCGGAAATACTGAAGCAAAATAGAGAGAAATAAGAAAAGATAGATATAAGAGAGAGAAATAAGGAAATAAACAAGACGAGAGAGAGAGAGAGAGAGAGAGAGAGAGAGAGAGAGAGAGAGAGAGAGAGAGAGAGAGAGAGAGTACTTTTATTTATTTCTTCCTTTCCTCTTTGATAAACACAAACAGAAAACACTCCCCTCACCCCTCCTCCTCCTCCTCCTCCTCCTCCTCCTCCTTTTCCTCCTCCTCAACCCTGCTATCTACCTCTGCTTTCTATTTCTCCCCTGTCACTCTGTCCCTTCTCCTCCTCCTCCTCCTCCTCCTCCTCCTCCCAGACACGCAGAGGCAATAGCGGGTCAACATTGCAATTT
>NC_059264.1:1914082-1916582 GCF_017591435.1 Portunus trituberculatus | reverse complement strand
ATTTATTTTCTCTCTTTATTTTTGTTTGTAATGCTTTGGTCAAATTGAGTATTAGAAAATTATGTTTTTTTTCTCTTATTTATTTATTTTCTTTCTTTTTTTTAAGAGTTTATGTTTATAATGGTTGAGTTAAACTGAGTATTACAATTTTTTTTTCTTATTTATCAATTTTCTTTCATTTTTTACATTTTTTCTTATTTATTTCTTTTCTTTTATTTTTTACATTTTTTTTTCTTATTTATTCATTTTCTTTAATTATTTATATATTTTTTCTTATTTATTCCTTTTCTTTCATTTTTTACATCTTTTTCTTATTTATTCCTCTTCTTTCCTTTTCACATCTTTTTTTCTTATTTATTCCTCTTCTTTCCTTTTTACATCTTTTTTTCTTATTTATTCCTTTTTTTCATTTTCTATATATTTTTTAAGAGCATATGTTTGAAATGATCTTGGGAAGTAATGAGTTCTTGTTTTCTTGTTTATATATTTTTAGGTTAAAATTGGTTTTGATTTGAGTTTAATTTCCTTTTTATTTGTATTAATGAGTTTGTCTTTATCAATATTTCTCATGGGGTTAAACTCAAAATGGTTCAGTTGAGAATTAGAATCTACTTAATTTCTTTTCTTTTACATTTCCTGCTTTCATTATTATCTATTCATCTATTTAACCCCTTCAGTACTGCGACACATTTTTACCTTGAGATTTGTGTACCATTAGACCATTTTATTGACATTAGGAAGGGTCTATGAGGGGCAGGAGATTAATGGCCACAGTCTTTACTATTTTAATCCCCCACATGAGTTTCTGAAGCTGTATAAAATCACCAAATAGTAAGCAGAGTGAATATGAAAATGCGTCATGGTACTGAAAGGGTTAATTAATAGTTGGAGTTTGAAATGACATGAATCAGTATTTGTTTGTATATTTTTTTTTCCATTTTTTTTTTTTTATTCAAGTTTAAGTTTACAAATAGTTGAATTACTGCCGGTGTGAATGTTTTTTTTTTTTTCTTTTTAAATATAGGTAAGATTCATATGATTTTGTCTGAATTAATAACGGCATGTATATTTCATTCATTTATTTACCTTATTTTATCTTTTTTAGTACTGGAACACACTGCAGTTTTTAGAAGAACTTGTTGAGATGAAGTGGTTTGAGATGAGTTAGTTAGTATTATCTATTTATTTATCTATTTATATATATTCACCTGTTTTATCTATCTCTCTATTGATATATAAGTAGATGAATGAGTTTAAATTAGAATTCTTATCTATTTACTTATCTACTTACATATTCACCTGTTTATCTATCTATCTATTAATATATCATACTTAATTCATCCATCTCATATTTTTAGAAGAGTTTGACATGATGTGAGGTGAATTAATATTATAATGTATTTTTCTCTTCCTTCTTTATTTTTCTGCTTTTTTTTTTAAGAGTTTTCAATATATTTTTTTTCTTTATATTAGTATTGACATGTATATTGTAGTGGTGATAGTTTGGTTGTTGTGACTAGCGTTGGCACAGTGTTGGCGTGTGTTGGACTGTTACAACACTGCCATGGCTTGTGTTGCTAATAGGAGTTATATAGTCTTTCCCTCCTCCTATTCCTCCTTTTATTCTCTCGTTTCTTTTCTTCTCCTTTCTTAATAAAAATATCTAGACTTTATCAACCTCTTTCTTATTCCTATCTCTACTTTTATATATTTCTTTTCTTATCATTATTTTTACATCTATCTTCTCCTCCTCTTCTTCTTCCTCCTCCTCCTCCTCTTCTCTCGTTTCTCTTCTCCTTTCTTAATAAAAAATCTAGACTTTTTAACTTTTTCTTATTCCTATCTCTACTTTTATATATTTATTTTGTTATCACTATTTTTACTTCTTCCTTCTTCCTCCTCTTCCTCCTCCTCCTCATCATCATCATCTCTTGTTTCTTTTCTTCTGTTCCTTTCTTAAACCTTTTCTTCTTATTCCTATTCCTAGTTTTACATATTTCTTTTCTTATCGTCAATTCTCCATCTTTTCTTCTCCATCCTAGTTTGTATTCACGATTTTTTTTTTTTTTATCTACAAACTCTCTATCGTTTTCTTTACATATAAGTGTCACTTTCTTTTGTCTTTTCCTTTAAAACAGTTTTCTTTTCTTCATTTGTCTCTTCATCTTTTGCTTTCTCTTAAACTCTCAAGAATTCTAACTTTTTTTCATTTTCTTTTTTTTAATTGGAATTTTGAAATGGTTTGACCTGAACAAGAATCAGAATTTTGCCGAGCAAGTGTTAAGAGGATTTAGGATTTTGAAAAGAATTAACCAATGAAATAATCACAATTCAGTTGAAGAATTAAACACTTTTTGAAAGATCAGAATTTAGCAGAAGAATCAGAATCTGCAGGACCAACATTAAAAAGAATTAGAATCTGTAAATAGAATAAAAAAAAAAACCTGATCAGAATTTTGAAAGAATCAGAATTAGGAAAAAATTAAATAAAGGAGGAATA
>NC_059264.1:1899082-1909082 GCF_017591435.1 Portunus trituberculatus | reverse complement strand
AAAAAAGAGAAAAAAGAAGAAAGGAGGAAAAAGAGGGGAAATAAATACCTGTGTGAATGTGTAGGTTGATGACACGCCCTCGCACACCTGAGCACTCACCTGGAGGAGGAGGAGGAGGAGGAGGAGGAGGTGGAGGAGGAGGAGGAGGAGGAAAGTATGACAAGGATAAAGAAAAGACAAGGATGATGATAAATATGCAAAAGGAGGAGGAGGAGGAGGAGGAGGAGGAGGAGGAGGAGGAGGAGGAGGAGGAGGAGGAGGAGGAGGAGGAGGAGGAGGAGGAGGAAGAAGACAGATTCCCAAGTCCATTTTCTATGAGTAAATATTGAAAAAAATAATGTCTTTGAAAAACTTTATGCAATGTGTGTGTGTGTGTGTGTGTGTGTGTGTGAGAGAGAGAGAGAGAGAGAGAGAGAGAGAGAGAGAGAGAGAGAGAGAGAGAGAGAGAGAGAGAGAGAGAGAGAGAGAGAGAGAGAGAGAGAGAGAGAGAGAGAGAGAGAGAGAGAGAGAGGTATACAATTCAAGATGCTAGGTAAACTCAGCTTGAGGAGGAGGAAGAGGAAGAGGAAGAGGAAGAGACAGAGGAAGAGGAAGAGGAGGAGGAGGAGGAGGAAGAGGAGGAAGAGGAAAAGTAAGAGGAAGGAAGAAAATAAAACAGTGAGACAGAGAATAAGAAACACAGAAGAAGAAGAAGAAGAAGAAGAAGAAGAAAAAGAAAAAGGCCAAGAAGAAAAACGAATAAAGAAAAAAACAATAAGAAAGAAAAAAAGAAGAAAAAGGAGAAAGAGAAGAAGAGAATGAGAAAAAAGAACAGTGGTGGTGGTGGTGGTGGTGGTGGTGGTGGTGGTGGTGGTGTGGTAGGGTATCGAACGTGTTACCACAGCCCTAAAGTTGTGTGGCGGGGCGCTGCGGGGTGGGGCGGGCGGGTCGGGGCGGGGTTCGAGGCTGGGGTGGGGCAGGTATAGTTGAGGTGGTGGTGGTGGTGGTGGTGGTGGAATGGGGGAAGGGGAGCCATTGGTGGTGGTGGTGGTGGTGGAAGTAGTGGTGGTGGTGGTACATTTTCCTCGCCACCACCACCACTACTACCACGCCCAGAGAGAGAGAGAGAGAGAGAGAGAGAGAGAGAGAGAGAGAGAGAGAGAGATAAAATAAAACCACAACTGTATACATTTCTTATTTTTTCCTCCTTTTTTTTACTATACAAGGCGCAAACATCCCGTAGATTTATTCCCTTTCAAAACAGCAAAGTCAACAACAATAGCAGTGAGAATAATGAAATCACACCTTAAAAACCACAAAATATAAGTCCCCGTTCAAAATCAATCAAAGAAAACCAAAGCATTTCACCAAAGAAAACGTGAGTCATTGATAATCACAAGAGAGAGAGAGAGAGAGAGAGATAATAACCCCTACTTTCTCCTCTCTTTTCTTTTTAGCTAGGAAAGAAATTATGATTAAGAAATAATTAAAAAAAGGAAGGAAGGAAGGAAGGAAGGAAGATGAGAGGGAAGGGCAGAATATAATACCAGACCTTGGTGGTGGTGATGGTGGTGGTAAAGGTGGTGGTGGTGGTGGTGGTGGTGGTAGAGGAGGAGGAGGAGGTGGTGGTGGTGGTAGTAGTAATAAGTAGATGGTGGTAGAAGTGGTGGTGGTGGTGGTGGTGGTGGTAAGAAAAACCAACGTGCAGAGAGAGAGAGAGAGAGAGAGAGAGAGAGAGAGAGAGAGAGAGAGAGAGAGAGAGAGAGAGAGAGAGAGAGAGAGAGAGAGAAAAGAATCAAACACAAGAAAATATATATAAAAAAACGAGAGAGAGAGAGAGAGAGAGAGAGAGAGAGAGAGAGAGAGAGAGACAGAGAGAGAGAATATGAGTGAGACAGAGTGAGACAGAGAGTGAGATAGAGTGAAACAGTGAACAAACCAGAGAGAGAGAGAGAGAGAGAGAGAGAGAGAGAGAGAGAGAGAGAGAGAGAGAGGACAGTCAGATAGTTACCTATAATCCAGGCCGGTGTATGACTGTCTGCTCAGCGATGAAGGAAAGAGAACTAGATTAGCAGAGGACACCTAACCTAACCCATACCTCCCCTACACACCTGTCCTACACACCTGCGCTACACACCTATACACCTACACACCTGCAACCTTACCTACACACATACCTAACTTCACTTCACCTATTCCATTCCTACTGCCTCTTTACCTATTTCACACACCTGTACTAAGCCAATCCTACACACACCTGTCCTACACACCTGTTCTACACACCTAACTTAACCTTATTTATTTCATACATACTGTGTCTTTGCCTATTTCTACGTTATTATCCTTCACACACCTGTACTAAGCCACACCTGCACTACACACCTGTCATACACACATACACACAATCTAATCTAACTTAACCCGTACACATTCACACACTTTCACTTTAACTTTCTAATTCACACACCTGTACTGAGGCAACCCTACGCACACCTGCCGTACAAACCTACACACACCTGTCATACATATCTACACATATCTACACACACATACACTTTCTCTTTAACCAGCCTTTCATTTCTCCGTCAGTTTCACACACCTGTCCTAAGCCAAACGTACACACCTGCACTGTGACACCATACCTTTAATTTACACCATTTTCTGTCTCGATACCCCTGAAACACACCTACACACACCTGTCCCGCACATCTACACATCTGCGCACTAGCTTTTTTTTTACTAGCAGGCCAAAAAAGACAGGTTTGCAATGATATAGGCAAGCATTCCTATCTCCAAACCTGTTCATCCAAGCTTGTCTATGTCTATACAACGATACACACCTGCACGCTGCCTACCTTTAATCAGACAAGGCTATTTTTTCAACCAGTTTCTCTCCCACACCTGTCAAACACACCTACACCAATCAAGCACACCTACACACCTGACTTCATACCTTACCTTTAATCAACGCTTTCCTACCTGCAGATTTGTACTGCCACACCTGGAGTTTTCACATGACCCTATATTCATCTCACACCTGTCTATCACACACCTGTATCTCCATCTTCATCTGTGCAAAACATCATCTAATTAACATTCCTTAGTCCTTTACCTAATCAATTTACACCTTCCCTTTTCAGGTGCTAAATACCTACGCACTTAATTAACACACCTGCCAAGAACACACCTGTGGGATATCTATTTTTCCCACCTTTCCAAAACATGATCCTCAAAACCTTTATTTTTTTTTTCTCCCTGCCATAACACACCTGTAAATCTTGAAACTCTGTCTTTCACTATCAAAGCACACCTGAAGCCTACACAATCTTATTTTTCCCTACTATAACACACCTGAAAATCTCGCAACTCTATTTTCACGTTCCCAATCACACCTGAAAATCTTAAAAGCTCTATCTTCACCTTCCAAACACACCTGGAATCTGCACAAACCTGTCTTTACTTCTCCAGACACACCTGAACTCTTAAAACCCTTTCTATTTTTTTCACCTGGCCAAACTCTAAAACAACCTTGTCTTTCCTTGCCAAGACACACCCGCCTTCAACTGCCAAAACACACCTGAAATCTACACTTCACTGCCTTTACACACCTGAACTCTTCAAAACATTCTCTATTTTTTTTCACCTGCCCAAACCATGAACAAACCTGTCTTTACCTGCCAAAACACACCTGAAATCAACACACACACCTGTCTTCACCTGCCCCACACACCTGTATTCTAGTAGCGTCCGTAGCACCTACCTGTGGCCACTTGGAGAAGACTAACACACCTTTAATTTAGTCCTACCTGCCCACGCTCACTCATAGACGACTAGTGTTAAGAGTTTCTGCTCTCTCTCTCTCTCTCTCTCTCTCTCTCTCTCTCTGAATGCCTTTTGTTTTGATGTTTTGTTCTATTTTTTTTTCTTATTTATGTTTTATTTTCTTATTCTTCGTCTTTTTTTTTTTTCCTGTGTTGTCTTCATCTTTTTTGTCTCTAATTCTCTTTCTCACTTTCTCTATCTCTTTGTTCTATTACATTGTCTCTATGTTTCTCTATCTCTCTTTTCATCTCTTTCTTTTCTTTCAAGCTTGTTTTTTTTCATTTTCCTAGCATCCCTGTTTTTCTCTTTCCTAATTTCTCTCTCTCTCTCTCTCTCTCTCTCTCTCTCTCTCTCTCTCTCATCTCTGTACATTTTATCTAATTTAATGACCTATCTCTATTTTAACTAATTTAATCCTCCACCTCTTTATATTTTGACCAGTTTAATCTTACATCTCTCTCTCTTTCTCTCTCTCTCTCTATTTTTTTTACATTCTCTATCTCTTTATTCATTTTGAGAGTCTTTAACCCTCTATCTCTCCATTTGGTCATATTCAATTCTCTATCTCTATATTTTGACAAGTTTAATCCTACATCTTTCTGTTTTGACATATTTAATTCTTTATCTCTGTATTTTGATAAGATTAATTTTCTATCTTTCTATAATTTGACAAGCATTATTCTCGGTCTCTTATTTTGATACTCTCTCTCTCTCTCTCTCTCTCTCTCTCTCTCTCTCTCTCTCTCTCTCTCTCTCTTTTCCTTTTCGGTAATCCAGTAAGCCTTTCCTAGCACAACCCAAACTTAAGACAGCACAGTGAGAAATAGTGACCCTGGCTCTTGTTCCTCTTAGCTACACTCATCACTGTCCCGAGGATTCACCACACCACAGACACACCAGTACTATCCTAGCTAATATATAACACTACTACTTTGAATACATACATACTTCATCACACACATGCTCTCTCTCTCTCTCTCTCTCTAAGACCACGAACCGAAGAAGCTAAAGCCAAGAATCTACCCATCCGAACACAGTGTACAGACTAATACTACAACTACAATAGGAAGAATACCAAGCATTTTCCGAATCCTCAACTCATGACTTAGAATTTTTTGAAACTTTTACTTTTTCCCCCTCCCTAAGGCATTGTGGGAGGAAATGGGGAGATGGGGGGATAAAAGGAAGAGGAGAAGAGATGGAGGTGAGGAAAGATGAGAGAGATGGAGATGGAGGGAAAAACTGGATAAAAGAGGAGAATGGAGGAAAGGAGGTGAAACAGGGAGGGGAAACAGGGAGGGGGAAATTTGGAGTGTACCGGGGTGGTGTGTTGGGGCGGGGCTTGGGGGCGGGGCGGGGCGGAGTGGGCGGGGCGGGGCAGGGCAGTCAGCCAGTCAACCAACCCACATTAAATTTCTTAGTCTTTCTTAAACTTTTCAAAAACTGCCTTCAACCCGCCTCCTCTCCCCCCCTTCCTGCGCCCCCGCCCCATCCCGCCCGCCCCTCCCCTCCCCCCAGCACCGCCAGCCCCTCTCCCACCCATCACCACCCTGACCAGGAAGGGGGAGGGGGGCAGGGTCAGGTCAAGTGAGGTCAGGTTAGATTAGGTTAGGTTTGTATTGAGTTATGAAAGGATGAAAGGGATGAATCTGAGGAGGAGGAGGAGGAGGAGGAGGAGGAGGAGGAGGAGGAGGAGGAGGAGGAGGAGGAGGAGGGACTGTGATAAAATGAATAAAAAATGTGGAATGGTTGTCTTTTTTGTAACTGCTACGTACATACACACACACACACACACACAGACACACACACACACACACACACACACACACACACACACGTCCATACACACAAGCATACAAAAGTAAAAGTCCACACACACGCACAACCCCACGCCCCCGCGCGCGCGCGCACACACACACACACACACACACACACACACACACACACACACACACACACACACACACACACACACACACACACACACACACACACACACACACACACACACTAGACATACGTTATATAAACAAAATATTAATCTTTGTAAAAATATTAGCAACAATTTCCACGTATTTGACTGACAGAGTGAAGCTGATGATGAGTTACTGTGTGTGTGTGTGTGTGTGTGTGTGTGTGTGTGTGTGTGTGTGTGTTTGGCGTGGTGTGACCTCGAGGGTTCAGTGTGGTGGGGGTAGCTGAAGTGGTGTGATGTGGTGTGGTGTGGCCTTATGAGGTCAGTGTGGAGTGATGTAGTGTAGTATAGTGTGGTGTGTGGTGGTGTGGCCTGTGGGGTCAGTGTGGTGTGGTGTGGTGTGGCGTTGCCTCGGGGGCTAGAGTGTGGTGGGGGCGGCTGGGGTGGTGCGGTGGGCGGTACAGCTCGCGCTAAGGGCCTGGGGGGTGAGGGGCCGGGGCTGGCGGCCTGGCCTGTGGGAGGCTGCCAGCCCCGGCCCTTTGGGGGGGGGCGGGGCGGGGCGGGGCGGGGCCACAACACACCTCAGTAACAACTCCTTAACACTTTCTTCTTTAATGTCTTGCGATGAGGGTGACGGGAGGGCTGGGGCCCATACCTCCTGGTCATGGTCCCCGGGCACCACTATGGCCCCATCACCCACCACCAGGGGCCCCACCACGCTCTCCCGCTCCGTGGCCCCGCACGTCACCGGCAGCGGGGGCGGCGGGCACGTGAACACGCCCTCGTGCACGCGGCACGCGCCCGGCGACGACGCGCTCGAGGCGCCGCACGAACAGCTGTAGCAGGGCGAGGGCGGCGTGCCCAGCGGCGTGCCCAAAGGCGTGCCCTGGGCCGGCGGCGGCGGCAGGCACGCGGGGAAGGGCGGGGGGGAGAGCGGCGAGGCGTACCCGGCCGTGGCGGGCGCCGTGAAGGGGCGAGGCAGCACCACGCAGGGGCGGGGCGGCGTGGGCGTGGAGTGGGCGGTGCGGGGCAGGTGGGCGGGGGAACGGCGCCCCCCGTCACTCGCTGAGTCAAACACCCGCTGGCCGCCGCCCCTCATGCGGCCGCCGCCACAGCGTCGCGCCCCGCCGCCGCCGCCCCGCCACAGCCGCCCGCCACCCACTGCACGGCGGTCAACATCCAGGAGAGAAGGAGGGGCAGTGGGCGTTGCGGCAAAGGCCAGTGTCCCAGGCGGCGATGGGCGGGAGTGGGCGGCGAGGTATCCAAGTTGTAGTGGTGGTGGCGATGGTGGTGGTGGTCCGGGCGTGGAGAGTATCCAGGAGAGGCAGCGTGCGGGGAGAGAGACAGCGTGAGGGCAGGGAGGCAGGGAGGCAGGGAGAGCCTCGGCCTGGACGGCCACGGTACCTTGATACTCACTCACCTCAGACTGGCGCCGCCACAGGGCATGCCACGCACCAGTAGTGGCGCCAACACCAGCAGCAGTAGTAGAAGTAGTAGTAGTAGTAGTAGTAGTAGTAGTAGTAGTAATAATAATAATAATAATAATAATAATAATAATAATAATAATAATAATAACCAACACGAAGAACAAGAAGAATATGAACACAGTACCAGACCACCACACACGGGCAGAGTCATGCCACGCGAGGGCAGGGCAGGCTGGGCAGGCTGGGCAGGCTGGGCAGCACCAAACACCCACAACCTGGCACGCACCAACCAGCCAGCCACACCAACCAAACAGCTCAAAATTAACCCAAACCAAACAAAACTAAACCAAAACAAAACAAAATAAACACGTCGCGAACACACTAAATTCCATTCAGCTTAAAAGTCACTCTGAGTTAAATGCGCTCTTCTTGTTTTTTTTTTTTTTTTATTTCTACCATGTGGGCTTATCACGGGAATTTCTGGGCTAAAGGGGATACTTTTTTGCGGTACCTCCTATCTCAAAGCCCACCCGTTAGGAAACCGTTGCCCCAAGTGAGGAAGCTCAACCTACACTCGGACCGTGGTCAGGATTCGAACCCGTGCGCTTGGAGACCCCTCGGACCCCAAAGCACGCACGGATCCACTGTACCACGGCGGCTCTTTCTCCTCCTTGCTTTCCTGTTCCTTCTTGTCTTGAGGCGTGAAGGAATGCACAAGGTAACAAATGAATAAAATAGCTGCCATAACGAAGAAAAATGTTAAATAGATATGTGAAAAGATAACAAATAGAAGATAAATGAATAGAATAAGATGAAGAAAAAAAAATAGTTAAAATCACAGGAGGATAACAAGGAAATGTTGAATAAATAGACGTGTAGAAAAAAATATAAGAAATAAACAAAGCAAAGGACAGTCACAATTGAACCATCCATTAGAAAAAATATATTAAAACGATAAATAAAGAAGAAACATTGAATAAAATAAATAAATACGTAAAAAAAAAAAAGAGAAATAAATAAAGGACAGTCACAATTGAACCATCCATGAGAGAAAAAAAAATAGAAAAAAAAAACACTAAAACGACAAATAAAGAAGAAAAATTGAATAAAAATAAAGACACATAAAAAAAAGATAAATAAATGAACATGTAAGAAAAGATAACAAACAAAACAAAAGATAGTCACTATTTGAACCATCCATAAAAAAAAAAAAAAAAAACATGGAACGATAAATAAAACTAGAATAAGACAAGATTTCAATTATTCCACGTCCTCAATCTAACAAAAAGGATAATTTACATAGCTGGCAACGTGTCCTCCTCCTCCTCCTCCTCCTCCTCCTCCTCCTCCTCCTCCTCCTCCTCCTCCATTCAGCAGCGTAGCCAAAAAAGAGTCGTAATAAGGGAACATAACCCCCCTATAACGGACAGTCAGGACGTTATAGGCAATATATAGTCCGGCTGTGATATTTTCCATGTTCCAGAGTGTGTTTAGAGAAGGAGGTTGTAAGATACAGACCAATAAATAATATCAGGGTTTGTGTGAGTTTTTAGGCCTACAATTGGCAGTCCTTGTGTGAAATTTGTGTTGTTGTCTATATGTCTATCTTTTCCTTATTTCTTTCTTTTATCATTTTCTTTTTTTCTCTTTTTATTCCTTGAGTGAAATTTGTGTTTTTGTCTATTTGTCTATGTCTTCCTTCTTATTTCTTTCTTTTTATCATTCTTTCTTTTTTCCGCTTTTTATTCCTTGAGTCAAATTTGTGCTGTTGTCTGTATGTCTATTTCTTCATTCTTATTTCTTTCTTTTTCATTTTCTTTTTTCTCTTGTTTTATTCCTTGTGTGAAATTTGTGTCTGATTCTGCCATTTTTTTATATTACGGCCCGTTATAGCGCCTGTAGGTCTCCTTGAAGAGTATGGAAAGCGTTGTTCGGCTTCCACCCCATAGTGGCGCAGGCAATTTTATTCATAGTGGTAGCAATATCAGCGCCCATATCACCACCCAAGCGCATCTTTGGTGTCAGGCAATTACATCCCCACCAAGAACCTGGGTATCAAGGTGACATGTAGGCACTTTAAACCACTCCACAAATGACAAAGTTTCAAAGCGGTATGTGGTGGGATTCGAACCTACGCGCGGACGTCTGCCCGATCCCACCACTGCCACCTTATCCACTACGCCACCGTCTCCCTTTCTTCCTTTTATCATCCTTCCTTTTTCTTTTTTTCACACAAGTACATGTTTCTCTATCAAAGTGTCAGGTATATCTATCTATCTATCTATTTCCATCATTTATTCATATTTCCCTATCTGTTCTTCCGTTTATCATTTACTCTTTATTCATTACTTTGTTGGTTTCTTTCTTTCTTTCTTTCTGTCTCTCTTCATTTTTTTCGCGGTAACATAACAACAACAACAACAACAACAATAATAATAATAATAATAATAATAATAATAATAATAATAATAACACACAAATCTTCTAAAAATAATAACAAAAGAGGGAAAAACAATAGAAGAAAAAAAAAAGAATGACAAGAAATCTTATAAATTATGAGAGAAAAGTTGAAAAAAAAAATAAATAAATAAAAAAAAGGTCAAGGAAAAAACTCCCAAAAATAAAAGAAAGCAAGAAAGAAAGAGAAGGAAAAAAATGAGGAAAAGCGCGGGAAAAGAGAAGAAAAGGGAAGAGAGAGAGAGAGAGAGGAAAAGAGGAGAAAAGAGGGGAAACTAGAGGGGGGGGAAAGAGGAGAAACGAGTAGGAAAGGAGAGGAAAGAGAGGGATAAAGAGAAGGGGAAAAAGGGAAAGAAAAAGTAAAAAAAAGAGGAAAAGAGAGAGAGAGGGAAAAGGGTGA
>NC_059264.1:1891582-1894082 GCF_017591435.1 Portunus trituberculatus | reverse complement strand
AACAAAACAAGAAGAATAAAAACAATAACAATAATTACTATCCATTCTGCATCTTTATCTAATCAAAGGCAACCATCTGTAATCCACGTCCCTTTGATGGTGTCCAGGAGAGCGTGACCTCACCCCACCTAGCGTGACCCACCATGACCCCACACACCCTCACCCCTTCCCTCACCCCAGCATGACCCAGCTTGACCCAATCCATCAGCCTGACCCAGCTTCACCCGATCCTCAACCTGACTCCCTAGCCTGACCCACCTTGACCCAGCCTGACCCATCCTTGACCTCATCCTGACCCACCTACACCGCCCCCAGCCTAACCTGCCGTGACCTGACCGTGATTTGCCGTGATATGAGCGTGATCTAAGCGTGACCTGAGCGTGACATGACCTTCTTAGTACGTGAAGCGCGGCGTAATCCTGTATGAAACGTGTCTAAAGCTTGTTAAGGTTAGACTAGGTTAGGTTAGAGAGAGAGAGAGAGAGAGAGAGAGAGAGGAAAAATGGCGTCTCATCTATTTTCCTTTTTCCTTGATATTTTGAACAAGATTTCTTTTTTTGGCAAATATTCAAATTCTCTCTCTCTCTCTCTCTCTCTCTCTCTCTCTCTCTCGTCTATAAACCGTCACACTATGGAAATATGATTCACCTCCTCCTCCTCCTCCTCCTCCTCCTCCTCCTCCTCCTCCTCCTCAACCTTCTCCTTCTCTTCCTTCTCCTCCTCCTCCTCCTTCGTCCTCTCCTCGTCTTCACCTCTTCCTTCTGCAGCACTACCACCACCACCACCACTACTCTCCTCCTCCTTCTCCTCCTCTTCGTCCTCCTCCTTCTCCTCCATCTCCTATGCCTACATTTCTCTCTCTCTCTCTCTCTCTCTCTCTCTCTCTCTCCTGCACCACTAAAATCTCCATCATCATTTCCTTCTTCTTCTTCTCTTCTTCTTCTTCTTCTTCTTCTTCTTCTTCTCCTCCTCCTCCTCATCCTCTCTTTCCCAGCATCTCCATTCCTCCTTCATTTTCCTCCTCCTCCTCCTCCTCCTCACTCGTTCTCCTCTCTCCCAGCACCTCCTCCTCCTCCTCCTCCTCCTCCTCTCTCCTCCTCCTCCTACCTCCTCTTCCTCCTCCTCCTCCTACTCTCCCTCTTCGTCTTCTTGCTCTTCTCCTCCTCCTCCTCCTCCTCCTCCTCCTCCTCCTCACTTCTGCAGAACGACCACCATCACCACCACCACCACCACCACCTCCTCCTGCTGCTAGTGACGTCACAGAGCGGGCGTCACGTGACCTAGGTGCTGGTGACCTCACGGCATAGGAGGTGGTGGGTTGGTCAATGCAGGGAAGGTCAGGTCAAGGGAGGTCAAATGAGGTCAAGTTAGATTAAGTTAAGTTAGGTTAGGTCAGAGAGAGAGAGAGAGAGAGAGAGAGAGAGAGAGAGAGAGAGAGAGAGAGAGAGAGAGAGAGAGGGTGTGAAAATCTATCTCAACAACTACTTACTAATCTCTCTCTCTCTCTCTCTCTCTCTCTCTCTCTCTCTCTGTGTGTGTGTGTGTGTGTGTGTGTGTGTGTGTGTGTGTGTGTGTGCGCAGATGCAGATTTACAAAGAGAGAGAGAGAGAGAGAGAGAGAGAGAGAGAGAGAGAGAGAGAGAGAGAGAGAGAGAGAGAGAGAGAGAGAGAGAGAGAGAGAGAGAGAGAGCACCACCAAAACAACAACAACAACAACACAAACCCCCAACACCCCTCTCTCTCTCTCTCTCTCTCTCTCTCTCTCTCTCAGCACCAGCCAGCCACTGAGACGATCAATACACCCAAACTGTGACGTCACGAGGCCTCCACCAATAGCACGCACGCTCCTGTGACATCACGGAAGCCTCGACCAATCAGAGACGAGGCGCTGTGACGTCACTAAGCAGTCGACCAATAGCGAGCCGTCTTGCCTACGTCATAATGTTTGCACCAATAGGAACGCTTCTCTGATGTCACAGAGGGAAGAAAGGGGAGAGAGAGGGGAGAGAGAGGGGAGAGAGAGAGGAGAAAGAGGGGAAACAGGTGAGGAATGGAGGAATGGAGGGAAATAAAGGTAAAATAGAGGGAAGGAGAGAAGGAATTGAAGGGAAATGAGGAAAAATAAAGAATATTTTCAATTGAAGGAAAAAAAATTTGGAAGGGAAAAAAATTGAGGTGTGAAATGTGGAGGAAAAAATTATCTTGTTTCCTCCATTTTTTTTCCTTTTCCCTTCCATCACTGGCTCATTAATTCTCTCTCTCTCTCTCTCTCTCTCTCTCTCTCTCTCTCTCTCTCTCATAAGTCAGAATTAAGGAATAAGGTCTCTCCCTCTCTCACTTTCTTTTCTATACTATGAAGTACTCTCTCTCTCTCTCTCTCTCTCTCTCTCTCTCTCTCTCTCTCTCTCTATTAACTAAAAATACAACTTATGGTCAGTGAGCGAATTCTGAGGCCTCTCTCTCTCTCTCTCTCTCTCTCTCTCTCTCTCTTTAAACTGGGA
>NC_059264.1:1876582-1879082 GCF_017591435.1 Portunus trituberculatus | reverse complement strand
GTGGCAGTGGTGGCAGGTGGTGGTGGTGGTGGTGCAGCAGCAGGTGGTGGTGGTGGTGGTGGCAGCAGCAGCAGTGGTGGTGGTGGTGGTGGTGGTGCAGGTGGTGGTGGCAGTGGCAGTGGTGGTGGCAGCAGGTGGTGGTGGTGGTGGTGGTGGTGGTGGTGGCAGCAGGTGGTGGTGCAGCAGTGGTGGTGGTGGTGGTGGTGGTGCAGGTGGTGGTGGTGCAGCAGCAGCAGTGGCAGCAGTGGTGGCAGTGGTGGCAGTGCAGCAGCAGCAGCAGCAGCAGTGGTAGCAGTGGTGGCAGTGGTGGCAGCAGCAGCAGTGCAGCAGCAGTGCAGTGGCAGCAGTGGCAGTAGTGGTAGTAGTAGTGGCAGCAGTAGTGGTAAACCAAACACGAACATCGGAGAGAGAGAGAGAGAGAGAGAGAGAGAGAGAGAGAGAGAGAGAGAGAGAGAGAGAGAGAGAGAGAGAGAGAGAGAGAGAGAATTTCCAATGCGGCACTCTCCTCGCACGCACACACGCAAAAGGAAACACACACACACACACACACACACACACACACATCACACGATGTGTACCATTTGTGTGTGTGTGTGTGTGTGTGTGTGTGTGTGTGTGTGTGTGTGTGTAAACGACTGCTTTCTCTCTTTCTCAAACTCTCGTAAAGAAAATAAGCCACTTCCCTCCACTGACTTAGAGAGAGAGAGAGAGAGAGAGAGAGAGAGAGAGAGAGAGAGAGAGAGAGAGAGGAAGGATGTTAATCGAGGTGTGAAAGTGAAAAAACACCTTCTTTCCTCCACTTATACTCTCTCTCTCTCTCTCTCTCTCTCTCTCTCTCTCTCTCTCTCTCTCTAGAGGATTACACACAAACTTCCATAAGATTTTTAAATATAATATCGAAAATCAGAGAGAGAGAGAGAGAGAGAGAGAGAGAGAGAGAGAGAGAGAGAGAGAGAGAGAGAGAACAAGAGGATTTAAATAGAAAAAACAAGAAAAATAAGCAGAAAAACATAGACACATCAATGGAAAGGGAATTTTAAGCAGGAATTTAAGCAGATGAGCAGATTGAAGCACACACAAGCAGACTGAAGCAGGGAAATAAGGCCATGGAGTAAGCAAGCAGGTAAGATAAGCAGGTGAAAGGCAGATAACTAACCTAACATAAGCAAATAATGAAAAGCAGGTAGAAATAAGCAGGCATCAGCAGATATATTGGAAAGCAGATATATAAGACACGAAATCAAGCAGAAAAAAAACTAGCAGGTTGAATAGATAAGTAGATAAGCAGGCAGGGAACTAAGATAAGCAGGAAAATTTAAGCAGGAAAGCAGATATTCAGGAGTAAACATGCAAAAATAAGCAGTAAAATAAGCAGAAAAAAGTAGAGAAAATAAGAAAACTGAAAATAACGAAGGAAATAATGAGCTAGCAGGCAAGTTAAGCAGATGATCAGATAAGTAGGAATAAGCAGGAATAAGCAGAAATAAGTAGAAAATAAGCAGAAAACAGAAAAAAAGTAAAATAAATAAGAAACTGGAGATAAAGTAACGAAAAGAAATACTGAGCTAGCAGGCAAATTAAGCGGATAAGCAGAAGTAAGTAGGAATAAGCACAAATAAGCAGAAAATAAGCAGAAAACAAAAAATAAGAAAATAAGAAACCTGAGAAATAACGAAAGAAAAAATGAGCTAGCAGGCAAGTTAAGCAGATGATCAGATAAGCAGGAATAAGCAGGAACACGTGGTAATAAGCAGAAAATAAGCAGAAAACAGAATAAAGTAAAACAAATAAGAAAATAGGGAGATGAAACAACTTAAATAATACTGAGCTAGCAGGTAAGTTTAAGCAGGTAAGTAGGTAAGCAGGAACAAGCAGAAATAAGCAGATAAGATAAAACAAGGATATTTCATAACAAGAAGAGTAAATCACATAAAAAATAAACCAGACTAGCCCATAAGTTAAGCAGGTAAGCAGATAAGCAGGAGTAAGCAGGAATAAGCAGAAAACAAGCAGATATGATTAAAAAGACAAAAACAAGAGAATTTTGAAAAGAAGAGTAATTATGTGTAAGATAAATTGAATAAGCAGAAAAATTAACCAGATAAGCAGAAATAAGCAGGGAATAAGCAGGAAAAAAGCAGACAAAACAAAAACAATCAAACAAAACGAAAAAAAAGCAAGATTTTCAAAGTAAGCAGGTGAATAATGAGGAAGATAAACTGAACAAGCAGAAAAATTAAGCAGAAGTAAGCAGAAATAAGCAGAAATAATCAAATAAAACAACAAAATGAGCAAAAAACGAAGCGGAAATTTTTCAAAGTAAGCAGATGAATAATGAGGAAGACAAAGCAGAAAAATGAACCAAAGAAGCAGAAATAAGCAGTGAATAAGCAGGAAATAAGAAGATAAGCAGATAAAATTATAAAAACGCAAAAAAAAAACTAAACAGGTAAGATTTTCAAAGTAAGCAGGTGAATAAGGAAGATAAAACTGAATAAGC